>NW_026251440.1:0-112410 GCF_025118155.1 Cokeromyces recurvatus
TGGAAGGTAGCATGTTATCATCAAAGCTCAGAACTAACCCCGATTTTATTATTAAATCACTCCCATCTACAGCTAACAAAGTTCATCTCTCCATGATCGCCGCTTGGCCAACAGAAAGGCGCTGCCCTTTCCGATCAAGTTGTTTTATTTACCACAATTTTTTTGTTTATAAACCCAAACTTTTAGGTGTAGTTGCCGAGTTGTGGTATTCAAAATAAAAAAAAGATTCTCCTTTTATGCATATATATTTATTCCACTTTTTTTTTTCCTTCCTATAATATAAATTATAAAAGTAGATAAGCTTTTATTATATTCATTTCTTTAACGTAAACATTAATAGTTAGTCAGTAATAATGATATTATATACTGTGATATTTCCATTAAGATATCATAATAACGTTAAATATAAAGTTTTAGAGAATTATAGAAAGGCTAATAAAATCAACGAGACCGAATAATAGTTCTAAAAACCATTGGTTATTTTATTTATAATTTTAACAGTTGGGTATTCATATCAGAATATCTAAAATCAGAGAAGCATTGAAAAAGTATTAGTTACGACAAAATAGTCTTATTTAGTATTGTCAATAGAGTGCACTAACGTCCTTAAGTTTATAGAACATAAAGAAGTATAATACTTGAATAAGTTGAAGTCGCTTTCCTTTATATTTATTTATCCAGGTACTTTAAGTCTGAGGTTAAATAAATGGCAATTATCTCTGATTATCTTATTTCAATGATCGCCGAATATGTTATAAAACAAATTTATTTAATTTTAGTTTCTGACAAATATCTTCATAAATAAACAAGAAGTTTCTTGATAAGCAATAATTTTTCTTATTTTATACTCTCATGTCTAAATAAATAAAAGTGGAACACCTTAGAAAAATATTTTATTCTAACAGCATCATTTTGGCAAAAGGTAATATCTGTGATTATCTGATTTTAAATTTTAAATTTTATAGATAAGAAATAAATAGACAACATAGCATCTTCTATTTAAACTTTTTTTTTTCTTTATAATTACTATATTAAATATTTTAATTATTATAAACTTTAATCTGCGATAATCATAACATAACACTATTTTTCATAAGAAATATATTATTAATTATCCCTTCTTTTTTTCTTCTTCTATGATATATATACATTTGCATATTAATTTTATTTTACTTTATTTTATTTTATTTTATTTTTTTTTTTGCTTCAAATGTTTATAATTATATGCCATTTTTAATAAAGAGCAAGCTCCTTATTGTTTTTCCACTGTAGTAGACGATGAAGTTATTTTTTCTGGATCTGCCTTCAAAATATTCCAACTAAATGTTGCGTAAACATTTTCAGGGATTGATCGTGCAGCGATCCAGGACCCCAATACGACCAGAGGACCTAACATGTGTGTCTGAACAACTGCATCCTTCTTTCCCAAGACCAGTTTGATTAACGCAAGGTCTTTACTCTTGTAAGGTTCCACTGGTTCTCCCGAGATCATATGTTTAATATTTGTCAAAGCAGCTAGACCCTGCATCCAGGCATAATGACCAATCTTAACATCTGTATGATCAGCCACATCACCCGCTACAAAAATATTCGGCCAACCATCTACGTCAATTTGCATTGTTGGTTTTACTTTTACAAATCCATTGACAGGATTGATGGCCTCTGGAATGAATTGTTCAAGTAATTTACTATTAGGTGTCATACCAATACACATAATCTAAATCAATTAAAAAAGTAAGAGATTAAATAACGCCCAACCATTTTTTTTGAAAAAAAAAAAAGAGGGGGGGGATTACTTACAGCAAGGTCTCCATGGATAACCTTACCATTCTTAGTATGAACTTGAATGGGTTTTACTTCTAAGGGGAACCCTTCTGGTGGTAAAATAACACGATCTCCCATGATTTGTTTAACGCCTTTCTTTTGAAGTATATTATAAGTTATTGTATCCAAACTTGCCTTGTATCGAGGTAAATAACGTGCCCGAGAATGTATCAGTGTTACATGTTTTTTTGGATAATATTCCTTAATTTCCGAAGCAAGTTCTACAGAAAAAAAAAAAAAAAAGCAAGTGTTTAATTTTAGATACTATTTTTTTTTTTTTTTGTATACATACAAATAGTTTATTACCTATTCCTACTGCACCAGCACCAATAATGATAGGAGATTGAGCCTTTGCAATGACCCTTTGATATTCCCGAAGTCTTTCGATACATGCCTCTCGTGTAATGTCCTTAAATCTACCTGGTGTAGGAATTGTGGCACCTGCTGTATAGACCAAATATTCAAAGCTAATTTGGTTACCAAAACCTGGTATTTCCCTATCAAGCTCAACATGGTTTTTATGAATAGCTATAGCACGTGCATGGACTACTTGTCCAATACGAGAGTCACCTAGAAACATATTATCATAAGGAACAAACAACTCCTCTTCAAACCCACTCATCACAGCTGCTCGAGGAAACGCAAAGACATGATTATAATGTGTCTTTTCTTCAATAAGAATTAATCGATGGCTATCAAGATGGTTTTCTACCCAATGAGTGGCTGCACCCATGGCTACATAAAATGTGAGCAAAGTGTGTTTTTTTTTTAACTGCTCATAAAATAAAAAAAAAGGGGGGTGGGGGAAAGTGATATATGTATATATATTTACCTGCACTTGATGCGCCAATAAAGACAATATTTTTTTGTTCTAATGTCATTTTTTTTTATAGAGGGAGAAGACAGACAGAAAGAAAAAAAAAAGAATATTGTAGTTTTTCTTTTCTTTCTTTTTTTTTTTTTTTTTTTTTTTTTTTTTTTTTTTTTTTACAATCAGATAACGAATGTTCTTTGATCAGATAAACAGTCACCAGCTATATTATGTTACTAGGCAGCATATAATAATGGTTGCACGAACTGATCTAAATATAAGGGTTTCCAGGTCAGATTTTTTTTTAGTCTTATTAACTACTTTAATTTAATAAATGGTTCTTGTTTTATAGTTTAATTTATTTTCTTTATCCTTATCTTTATTAAAGAGAATATATTGAAAATCATCGTATATTGAGTTAAAAAAAAATGTAAAAGTACAGTTTGCAGGATCTTTTTTTTTTTTCATAATAATAATTATAAACTGTATTGTTGCTGAAGAGAAAAATATACGTATATAAATATATACATGTATTACTTTGCTGTATAATTCAAAGATGCAGATAGTAATTTATGGATATCACAGTTGGATAAAAGAAAACTGGTCATCAGACTACCGTTTTCAAAGTTCATTAAAAAGGATGAATAAAAATAAATATGTTTGTTGGAGTTTGTTTTGAAGATGAATATTTCATCATTTTTCTTTTGTAAGCTCTAATCTTTATTATAAAAAAAGAAAAAGATAAGAAATGCATGACTGCTTTCAGTTTGACAAATTAGTATGTAAATCTTGTTGGAAACTACTACAATGATATATAAAAAGCTTCCCTGATTTTTTACTTTTTTTTCTTTTCTAAATCATTGAAATTGCCACACTTTTAAATCTTCAAAAAAAAAAAAAAAAAAAAAAGGGGGGGGGAGAGAGCAGAAAGAGAGATCAAAGAGATATCATATGGGTTAAAATGATTAAAAATATCTATTTTATATTTTCGTAAACTGTTGACTAATATGAATGAAAATGAGTAAAGATATTGGAATCTAAGAAGAGAAGATCCAAAATACAATCGTCTTCTTCTTCCTCCCCTTAAAGTCTTTATTAGATTACAATTACTAGATTTATAGGAGCCGATGATAGAAAACGGTAGAATTTATTAAAAATTGTAAAATTTTTGAATCCACTGATGATCACGTTTTAAACTTTAAAAATGATTAAAAAGTCCCTCATTTTAATGACTGTACTTTTTGTTAAATAGCTTAGAAAGCCATTTGTTCATTATATAAAAGTTCGAGTAGTATTGTTCCTACTCTTTTCTCATGGAGAGGCTAATAAAATCCTATAAAAATATATACATGTATATATTCATATATATACATATGTGTATACATATTGAGAAAGAGAGAAAGAAATTGTCATGTGATACTGTGATTGTTGCTGTTCTAGCTTAGAGTGTTTTGATTTCCCATGATTCAATCTCTTTTTTTTACAGAGATCTTTGATTTGAAGGAATTACAGTTAACCAAAGGTTGTCCTATTTACTACGGTACTAGTGAGGTCCCCTTCTCTACAAGAAAAAAAAGAGTTGTTTGAGCTTTCAACGTCATTCATTTTGAAGGGTGACAGGAGATGATGAAAAATGAGTTATGTCTTCATTTTTCTTATGTCAAAAAAAAAAAATAGATAAAAGGCCTTTATTATTATTATTTTTAATTCATATATAGAAAACAGAGATAATTGTAATTCATATTTAACCGTTATAACTTTATTCTAAGATAGTGAGTGTATCTGGCAAGTAAGTAACATATTTCCTATATTTGTTAAAGAAAGTCTTTAAATGTTAGGGATTCTGGAAAAGGAGAGGATTTAGAATACGCAAACAAAAAAAGTGTTTACACAAAAAAAAAGATAGGGATATTTTTAATGCATAAAATTATTTATAAAAAGCCAAATGCAGCCTTTTCTAGATGCAAATATTTGAATAAATATGCAACAGCTGTAATATATGTAAATGAAGGGGCGTCATGATGTTTAGTTATACAATATGCATTGAAATCAAAACCTTGGGTTTTTTATTTTTATTTTTTTAAGATAAAAATATAAAAACTATCTTTTTTTTTTTTCTACCTTTTCTTTCTTTCTTTTTTATTTTTTTTCTTTGTTTTATTTATTTATGAAAATATCTAGAGAAGCGAAAATATATTTTATGCTTGTTATTACAGGCGGATTTTTTTTAGTAGAAATCATTATTGGATATTATGTTAGTTCACTAGCTTTGGTAAATTGAATTCGTAAAGAAAGACACAACAAGACATAACTCCTCCTCCCCCCCTTTTTTTTTCTAATCGAGACTTTTAGATTGCTGACTCTTTTCATATGTTAAATGATTTAATCAGCATGTGTATTGCTTTGTGGGCCATTAAAGTGAGTTATTATTATCATTATTCAGCTAAACATGAATTAACAATGACATATATAAGTTAGCTAAAAAGACTCAATATGATCCTAAATATTCCTACGGTTGGCAAAGAGCAGAAATTCTCGGTGCTTTAGTCAACGGTGTCTTTTTGTTAGCATTATGCTTTACTATCTTCATCGATTCAATTGAACGATTTATATCTCCTGAAGTTGTGACACATCCTTTAATGGTTTTAATTACCGGAAGCGCTGGTCTTATTGCTAATTTAATTGGTTTAGTTTTATTTCACGGTAAGAAGAAGAAGAAGAAGGGGATAAGGAAAAAAAAAAAAAAAAAAAAAAAAAAGAGGGCTTCAAACGTAACTAATTTGATTTTCTAGACCATGGACATAGTCATAATTTAGATATTGAAACAAGTAAACATCAACATGGAAGCTTAAATATGAAAGGTGTAAGTTAAAAAAGAAAAAAAAAAAAAAAGAGATAAAAAAAATTCATCACTTATTCAATTTTTTATGTAATAGATATTTTTACATGTTTTAGGTGATGCATTAGGTAATGTGGGTGTTATTGCATCTGCTTTGTTTATCTGGTTAACATCCTTTGATTGGCGATATTATGCTGATCCAATTGTTAGTGTCTTGATCACCATTATTATATTTATTTCGGCTGTTCCTTTAGGTATAAAATAAGATACATTAAAATAATAACTCGAGCTTTTACACCTACTTTTTTATTATTATTATTATTATTATTAGTGAGACAGACATCCTTTATTTTATTACAAGGTGTACCTCATAATATACAATTACAAGAAGTCAATAATGAAATACTACAGGTAAAAAGAAAAAAAAGGGGGGGAGGACCAACTTATACCTCCCCCTTCCTTATTATTATTTTTTTCTTATTATTTTTTCTTATTCTTATTCTTATTCTTATTCTTATTCTTATTCTTATTCTTATTCTTATTCTTATTCTTATTCTTATTATTTTTTTTTTGTTTCAAATTTACTTGTTTAAATTTAGTTAGAAGGAGTACTTTCAGTTCATGAATTTCATATTTGGCAACTGAATGACACAAAATTGATTGCTTCTCTTCATGTGTTGATAAAGTCACGACAAGCATATATGAAATTAGGTCAAAAGATACGAGAATTGCTGCATCAATATGGTATTCATTCAGTAACGATTCAACCCGAGTTTAGTATGGACACAGTAATTGAAGAAAAGTTACAAATGGATGGAATAGAACCATCTATTCATGAGACAATAGCAAATGAGGTAAAATTATAGGACAACCATGTTTTTATTTATTTTTTTTAAAGAAAAAAATGGGCTTATTTCATTAAAAAAAAATAGGATTCACAAAGTACTGCATCATCATGTTTATTACGTTGTATAGAAGACTCTTGTTTAGAAAATGCATGTTGTCCTCCAGAACAATAGACTTAGTTATTATTATTTTATTTCCTTGTTACTATTATTAAAATAAACACATTTAATAAAATTCCCAAAATCACAACAAATCCAAGTTTGTGATACAACTACATGCCGTACCGTACTAAATGGTAATAGTTCATAAGCCTCATCATCTTCCTTATTGTTGTTGCTGCTACTACTACTGCTACTACTACTACTATTACTACTGCTACTACTACTGCTATTGCTACTGCTATTGCTACTGCTATTGCTACTGCTGCTGTTCTTGTTATTATTATTATTATTATTATTATTGATAACCGTTCGTTGAGTCACCTTTTTAATACCCCATTTCAATAAAAATGTATCAAGAGCTGTTGTAGTGACAGCTTCCTCTGTTTCCTTATTGGGCTCTAAATGAAAGGTGAGGATGGGTATCGATGCATCTTGTGATGGCTCATAGTAGTGTAGCCAGGTTGTCATCCACATTTCCCATTGATCATTGACTTGACGTACACCAGCCAAGATACCACCAGAACAGAACACGATCCCTCGTCCTCCTCTCTGTTCTAATTCGCCCAAGAATGTCGGATTCCATTCCTTCCTCCTTCTCAAGCGTTTTATGAGTCTTCGTCGTTGACACCTTTGACAGAGTTGTTCTTTATTCATGCCCAGGTCAAGTCGCCAAACATGGACGGTATCGTCAAATGAACAGGAGGCTACAAAGACAGTGCCGTGACAACAGTATTTGACAACGACTTTAGAAACTGAATCTTGATGATGGGGTGTAGTACCTGTGGGCTGATCCATTAAGAAAGTACTAAACTCCATAAGGGGTCCACCTATGACATCTGCATATTGTCTTTGTCTTCGTCCTCCTTCTTGTCGTCTTTGCTGTTGATGATGGATCGATTCATAACCCTTTGATAATGTACAGATAGCGAATCCAGTATCAAGACGCCAGACCTTGACCGTACCATCTTGTGATCCTGTCACAAGGATTTCACGTTCAGCTGCTACTGTCATCACCTTGGTTGCTTCCTCGATCGTATAGAGTAGATGCCATTGCCCCCCCTCGTGACATTTCCAGCATGTCACACCTTGTTTAAATGCAATGACTAAATAATACAAGTCTAGATTTGAGATCAACTCTATTGCCCTTGTGGGGCATAATGACAACGGTATCCTCTCCTGTGGCGTCATTTTGCCTACTTGCCATTCATAAATAGCGTCCCGATGGACAGAGATGAGTGTCGATGGATTCAAGAAATTAACGTAGGTCACATGGCTTGGTGCATACCATTCTTGCACCAGCCTCATCGTCTCCATCTCCCAGATAGCCACACGTCCTTGCTGGAAACCTGCTACTAACCATTTATCATCCAAGACTTGAACACACCGTGCTCCACGCTCTAATAAACAACAAAAGGACGACCGAGGATGATCCCAGAGTACTAACTGTCCTTCTTGATCAATAGATGCTACTCTATCCTTCGTCATTGCCAAATCTCGAAGATCAGAAATATGAGCACCCATCAGTGTACGTACTCTCATCCTTTGTTGTTGTTGTCGTGAATTAGCATGGTTCGATTGAATTCTTTCAGGACGTCCAAGCCTATTTTTAAATAGATGGAAAAGATATTTTCGTGTAAAAGGGATTGTATAGAGTATGAGAGTCATAGATATAAAAAATAAGACAAAGGTGGATAAACGGGTTAGAATCAAATACGGATGTAGTATGATTGGAAAGGTGGTAATGGTGGTAGTAGTCGTAGATATTAATTGGTGTAATGCATTAAACTTGGCTTGATAGGTGTCGTGTAATCCATCAAGGGGTGTCTGTGTCAATATATGAGGAGCATGAATCTCAATTGTTTGTGGGGTATAGTTGGGATTCAAGGTACGCCAAAATTGTCTTGATAGGTCTATTAAATTCTGTTGAGACGTCGAATCAAAAAAATTGAAAAAAAGTAAAACAATGGAAAGCTGATAGAAAAAAAAAAAAGAGAGAGAGGGAGAGAGAAAGAGAAAGGAGGGGGGTGTAAACAGTGATAAGTGGGGAAGTGGAGAGAGTAGAGGAAAGGAATATTAATGCTAAACAGTTATAATACACACATATATATATACATATATATATATATAAAATGAACAAAAACTTACAATGATAATATTGATCATCTTCTTTGGCTTATACTTCTTAACGATTGGCAGCGGCTTCTTTTGACGGCTCAGATCACTTAATTCAGCACGTTTAATATCAATAGCCAAGATGGCCACAAATAAGGTAGTTGTTAATAAATAGATAACCCCTAAGGCTACTATCATAAAATAACATAATGAACGTAAATTGGGCATGATACATGATGCTATTAATAATAATAGCCATTCAAGCCATAGTGTAGTTGTCATTGTCATTCCGACTTCTTGCAAACCTTTTCCAACACGTTCCCAGATACTAATCTTGTCCTTGGAACAAACAGCAGTTGTTAATAATAGTGTGAGTTGTAAGGTAGGTACTGTACAGAGTCCTAAGCCTATCCAAAATTGTACTGGACTTAGCGCTCTTGTCATCATATAAGCCGAGAAAGACAAAAATAAGACTGCTACACTAAGTCCTAAAGTTGATTTAATCATGCGAAATTTTGCAAACTGTATTCTCAAATAAAGAGAGAGCAAGACTATTGTAAAAATGACAATGCTTATTGAAAATGTATTTGGAAATGAAAACAATTTTAACTTTTTTTTTTTTTTTTTTTTTTTTTTTTTTTTTTTTTTAATAATAATAAAAAGAAAACTGATTAATAATATGCATACTCCATGATTTATTTACACTTACTCTGAATTGGATTAGAAAAGGTAAAATATCACTAAAGGAATCTGCTTGCCAGTCTGGAAATTGTTGTATAGTATGCTGCCAAATAGCATGCCATATTTTATTTGTGTCTGGTAGATTATTCAACACAAATGTAAAGATGATAGAATCAGCATTTATCGCATGCCCTCGATCATCCCAAGTTACATTTCCCAATACTGTAAAAGGATGTAGTCCTAGACTTGAATTTATTGTCATCCATAGATCCTCATTATCACTGCTAATTGCCTTTGTCAAACTAGTATTGCTCCAATACCCAAATGGCGATATTATGAAACATTGGTGTTTGACCATCACGCATAATTGACGTAGCTTACGTGATGTAGTTAGAGATCGAAAGACAGCGAGTGATGTCTTGAGGAAACTTTTAGTGATTGTTCGAGTAGGTGAAACGAGTCGTACTTGATGAATAATGAAAGTAGCTGGTGATTGTGTTACTTGAATGTGAGGTGTAAACTGCCACGGATGGGCATCCAACGTTGTAATGGGGTTAATACTATAATAATCATGTGTTAAAATGGCAGCAAAATAGGATAAGGTACATATAATGAAAAAGGATAAAAAAAGAACAAGAATAGGTCGAGATGCAATTTTGATGCCTAAGGTATAAAACCATTTTTGGGAAACGTATAACGCTGATCGTCTAAGGGTTATGAAAGGCATAATAAGGTATGAAGTGAAAAAAAAAGAAGAAGAAGAAAAAGTAGAAGAAGCAAAATGGTTCCTTTTTTTTCACTTGTAAGGCATACGTGTTTATTAAATTAAAGAGAAAGGGAGAGAGAGAGAGAAAAGAAGAAAAAAAAAAAATCTATTGTGTATTGTCCTTTAGTTGATTAACATTAAGTGAAACATAAAGAACAGTAGGATAATTTTGATAGTTTCCATATTAGGAAACCTACTATTTAAAATTAGAAGTCTGGTAGTAGGGAATCCACCTTTTTTATTGGACAAGAGAAAAAATTTTTTCCCACTACTACTTCCTCAGTCAAAAAAAAACAGAACTATTATAATGTACAAAAATAAAATAATAAAAAAAAAAGACAACAGCAATAAATATGTCACTATTATGAGCTTCTTCCTGGTACGGCTACAACAGCATCATAACCAGGTAATGAACCAGAAAAACTATAAAGTCGATTTGATCGAATAGCTGTTGTATAAGATGGTACCCTTGAGAGATCAATGCCTTCCCAAGCTGGCGTCGTATTATTATTACGTATTGAATCATTTTCATCATCTGTATCAGAAGAAGATAACATGGCATTGACACCACTTGCTGCTTCATTAGGAGCTGATATTGCTATAGAAGGTGGTAAATCACCTCTAGCAATTAATTGAGATACCTGTTGTGGATCATAAGGTGCTGATCTCCATGCATCTTCATAAGACGGTAAAGCATTCTCATCTTCTTCTGGAGATATCTCTGCAATCACAATAGGGATAGCTGCTCTCAGCTCTATATATAAAGAAGAAGAAAGAGGGGGAAGGTATATAAATAAAAAGGAAATAGAATTAACTAGGTATTTATACCTGAAATATGACCATCCGCATTGATTAAAGAAACGATAAACTTCAGTTTATGTTTAACCTTTATCAAGTCACACAAGGAATCTGTCAAGACGAGATGTGAAGTATAATCAGGTACAGGCAGAAGCTCAGTTTTGGTCCATGGATCCGGGCCTAAATTAAACTGTTCATCTCTTAAAAGCTTTATCACTTTTCCTTCCATTCTAGAATGATCTTCGGCTGATAAAGTGATGTACTCCTTCAGAACACAAGATACAGATCTCACTTGTAAATCAGGGGCAATAGGTACAAGTGCAAAGGTAATTGGGATCAAACTACCCATCGAGAATACTTTACTAGGTACACTAATATCGTAACTCAGTTTATCTACCCAAGTATTAGATATGACTAAAGATTGTGAGAGTTCCAAGGAAGATGGTAAAAGTACACGTGAAACACGTAACTCTTTTCGAT
This sequence comes from Cokeromyces recurvatus, assembly GCF_025118155.1. Lineage (NCBI taxonomy): Eukaryota > Fungi > Mucoromycota > Mucoromycetes > Mucorales > Mucoraceae > Cokeromyces > Cokeromyces recurvatus. Next base: position 11,319 of record NW_026251440.1, read on the forward strand.
CACTATAGTTCATTGAAAATGTTGGACGGTCTACGACTGCTTTAAGACGATAATAAACTTGACCAAGCTCATGATCGACAGATTCTGGTAAATCGCCTGGTAAAGGAAGTTCAAAATCCCTTATAAATAAGAATATAAATATAGGTATAATCCATAATACAGATGATGCCTTTATTACCATTTATAGTGGCCTTCTGGTAAATGATATGTTTTCTTATTAGGACTTAAGAAACACCATTCATGTTTTATAAGTGTTTTTTCTTCTTTATAATGACGTTGATGAGATCCAAGACCTAATTTATTTATTTATTTTTTTTTTGTAAATCATGAAAGACACCATTTTGACACTTTTATCTATCCTCTATTACCTTCTATCCAGTTTACTTTTGCTTTACCAATGAACTTTAAAGTGATTGATCTTACTTTTGTTGTTTCATGACAATTGAGGACAACTGAACCACGAAGTATGACGCCTGCAGATTCATCCATGTTGCCATGTAATATTATATGATCAGTTTCAGTATTAATGTGAAAGTCAGATTGTTGTAAATGTTGAATCGGAATTGACAACATGTTCATTCTATTCATTTCTTTTCAATAATAATAGTGATATAATGCTAACAAATTAATAAATAAATAAATAAATAAAAATGATAATACTGATAACTAATAAATAAAAATGATAATAAATGCATTATCATTGTAAAGTTTAGATGAAAAAAAAAAAAAAAAAAAATACATTATTTCAATTGGTTAATTTTTTTTAAAAAATTCAAGTCTAAAATAAAAAAAAAAAAAAAAAAAAAAAAATGAAAAAAAAATGAAAAAAAAAATGAAAAAAAAAAAAGTTTGTTTTATATTAAAAACTATCTAAAATGCTTAACATTAATAAGAAAGTTTATTTTAATAAATTGAAATAAAGAAACAAAAAAAAAAAAAAAAAAATTAAAATAAAAATCCATTTATTTTTGGTTTGAAGGCCATAAAAGAGATAACGTTAAAGTTGTGTAAAACGTTTGACAAATCAGTAAAATAAAGAACAACAATAAAGCAAATATGCTAATAAATTAACAAAGTTGACAACTTCTTAAGCGGGATTTTTTTTCATGTGTATAAAATTTATAATCATATTTATTTATTTTTTTTTTTTATCATTTTTTATCACACTTTTTTTTTTTTTTTTTAACTTTTTCCTTCATTCTTTACTCCCTTCATTCATAATAAATGTGAATGATGATAAAAGAAGAAAAGTAAAGTCATATAATGAAATGTATTTTAATTTTTTAATTTAATTTTTATTTTATTCTTTTCTTAGTCTTTTTCTCTTCATCCTACTTTCCTTTATTATGTCAATTATCAAGATAACAACTATTACAGCAGTCATTCCTTTTATACTTGTTCATAGCATATGTAAAGTATAAATAATGAAAATAGTGAAAATGAGTATGATTAATAAGTTAGCATACGTATATAAACTTAGTTTCTATTTTATCTAATCTATTTAAAAAACAAACCACAAAGAAGAAGATGTGTAAGCCTCCTCCTTTAGTCATCGATACTACTACAACAAGTCATGATATCGATTTATTACATGAAGATACTGTCACACCTCAATTATCTCCTTCTGCTTGCTCTATTGCTTCTTCTATTACGCTTGTTGATGATAATATTGATGATCATTGTCCTTTTCAATCTAAACGTTCAAAAGTTAAAGAAATGGTTTATTTTTTTGAAACAGTACAACAGCAACAAAAGCAGTCTTACTATAAGCAGTCTACAAAGATAGTTATTCAAGACCGTGAATATGAATATAAACCACTTGTCGGTGAATGGAATATAAAAAGAAGATAAATAATTATAATAATAATAAAAAAAAAAAGACACATATTTTTTTTTTTTGTATACAAAATAAATTTTACTATTCTAATTAATTTTAATTAAAAGGACAATAAAGTCCATCTATGGGACGTACTATCATGACTGAGGACCACAAAAGACCTGAAATATGAATAACTAATATGCTTAATTAATATTTTTATAACAAGCATTCCCCTTTTTTTTTTACCTGCTTGTAACGTAACATTTAGAATCGGTAATTCACTCGGCATCTGAGGTCCACATGCATTATACAAGTTTTTAAATGTAGGATCTTCTACGCTGGGAGGTTCATAATTCACTCTGAATACAGGTGAAATCACCTCCTCTTGTGCTTTTAATAGAAATGAGCTGGAACTTGACCAAGCAAAAGGAGAATGAGTATCTCGATCCATCAGAACAAACTCCAACTCTTTTACATAAGTAGGTATCCAATTCACTGTATTATCGAGGGTAAGATTAAGTTTCCAAGAGGCTCTTAACCAAGGTTGTTGACTAGGTCCCCAATCGGCTGGATCACCTACGCGTTCTATCTTTTCTCCTGCCTTGTTGAACCGAATCTTAAATGTACGGGGCCAACAAAAGAAGATGAGAAAGCTAATAACGAGCACAATCAAGATCATCCAGAGATAGAATCGACGACATCTTGGTTCCATTGTACGGTTCCGTGCAAGTCGTTTATGAAACTGATCAGCAACAACCGAGACATGGAGTGAGTTAGGATGGGATCGTTGTTCCTCATTAGCTAGTTCTGATGACACAAACGAGGCTGCATAATGGGGTTGCTCTTCAAGATGAATTTCTGCTTTACGACGAGATTGTGTGAGATCAAGAGCATGATTCGAATAAGGCAAATAAGAATGTGTTCTCCCTGGTTCGGGTTGAAATATAGCTTGTGTAGTTAATTTTAAAGAACTTTCTATCACAATTGGAAAAAAAAATTAGGATAGGGATTTAAAATAAAAAAAAAAATGCGTACCTTTTCTTTTCGTTCTATATGGATCTACTTCTTCTACAGTTGAATAAATAGATAATGGGCGCATTAGAAGAAAGGAAGAAAAAAAAAAAAAGAGAAAGAGAGAAAATAAAAAAAAGAAAGATAATGATAATAATAAGAAGCGAATAGGGTCGTACTTTCTCCTTTAACAAACTCCTTTAAAGGAGCTATATTTATTTATATAAAAAGAAAAAAAATAAATATTTTTAATTCTTTGGTCGAGGTTTGATTTCTACATCTTTTACAGCATGTAACATGAGTTTATTTACTTGACCTTCAGTAGCCTGAAATTTATAGCCCTATATAGATAATAAGTATTAATATGTAGATACATATATGCTTTACAAGATTTACTTTAAATTTCTTACTTTTGTCCAATCATAACTGGCTGCATAGGCAAAGATATTGCCCGTTCGATTAAATGCAGTACAAGAAATGGTTCCTGTTGATTTTGGTAACGTTTTTAAGCGTTGTTTTGAATCTTTATCCCAAAAACTGATCGTTCCATCTGCTCCTGCCGTTGAAAATGTACCATACGTTGGATGAAATGAAATATCATTCACTGCGTATACATTCTTTGTTTCATCACGATGACACTTGAAAGAGAAAGATTTACTATGTATTCCAGTTAGTTGTATAGAAAATTTGCTTTGCTGCTTTTTTTTTTTCTCGATTTACCTGAGATCTTTTTCCTCTATATATTGAATGCCTACACGTCCCTCAATGGAACTAATTGCATATCCACTTCCATCAATAAAACAAGCTACAGAACGTGTCTGCCACTTGAGGGGACTTAAGGCTTGCTTAAAGATGGTAGTAGGATTATTTGTATTCACGATAATGACATGTCGATCTGCAGTGCCGGCGACTAATAAATTAGCTTTAGTGTCCATTGAATAACAACGTTCGGGTAATTGAAGTGTGCCAATAGGTGTTGGGCTTCGTAAGTCCCAATATTTTAAGGTTTTATCCCAACTGCCAGTAACTAAGATATTAGGTTGGTTATCGAGAAATTTGACACATTTGATAGGTTCATCATGTGCTGCAACTTGAACTGTTTGACCAGTCGCGAGATTATACATACGAGCTGCTTTATCTGTGCCACCTGACACAACTGAAGTACCATCCTACAGATATAGTTTTAAATAAGAAAATAATATAATAAAAAAAAATAAAAATAAATAATAAAAAAAAAAAATAAATAAATAAAAATAAAATAAAAAAGGAGCGGAAAGGATATCATAAAATAACTTACTTTTGACCAATCGACAGATAGAACAGGGCCTTCATGGCTATAAGAGGCTTTTGGAATGGTATTACCTGTTGGCTGAACTTCATAAAGACGAACCTAACTCAAAATAATTAAAGTTGATTTCCAAGTATTATCTCTAGTTCAATTCTTTTTTTTTTACCATACTGTCCCAAGAGGAAACTGCTAAAATATCTGTTTGTGAGGAAAATGCAAGGCTCGAAATACCATCTGATGGAGGTGAAGCAACCTAAACCAAAAATTAGAATTAGAATTGATGAAGTTAATTGACTAATGTATTTATTTATTTAAAATAAAATAAAATAGAATAAAATAAAATGTACCTCAAAATCGGGTGCTTCCATATTTATTATTAAAAGTGGGGAAAGTAAATAACAAAAGGTGGTGGTTGGTTTAAATCACACACGACGTAAAAAAAAATTAATAAGGCTGACAAGTGTTTTAAATTATTATTTTATTTTATTTTATTTTTTTTGGTTATGCACACCCCTATTCATTCTGCGTAGAAATCATGATCCGACCTTAAGATTAAAAGAATTTATTTATTAAAAACGACCAATGAGCACACAGGACTTTTTTCATGCTGCATTTCCCTGGCTAATTCCAAAAATAAAATGAATAAATAATGAGCATTACTTTTCTTATATTAATCTGACTCCCTTCTAGTTAATTAATATAATTAATATGTGCCAAGTAATGATAAGAATCGTTAAATATATCACAAAACACGACATATTTTTTTTTAGATATAAAATGTGCCGATTGTCATTATATAAAGAAGTTTTGCAAAGGTTCATTATTATTTTAAACTATTGCTTTGTTGTTGCTTTAGCCTCCCTGCGCAAAAAAACAGATGCTAGATCAGTACTGTTATAATGAACATCAATAGTATCATTATTACCGAATAGTTTGAAAATAAAAATAATAGCTTCTTGATTGGAATGTTCACTTGTAGTTATTATTTAAAACTAAAGGCAATGTAGAGATATCTCTCTTAAGAAGTTTAGAGTAAATAGTCAGGTTTGTGATATCATATAAGGGTCATTAGGTCTTGATCATATAACTCCACCAACTTCATTTTAAGAAAGAATATTGTTGATTAAAAAGGGTTATTACAAATTAAAGACTTAATGTATAATCGCTAAAGTATCTTCTGATACTGTGTAGGTACCTTTTTTTTGGTATTATAGTCTCGTAAATAATATACTAGATCTTTATTAAAAGATAAGAAGCCATTTATTTTGTTTTTTTTTTTCCATTACCAAGTATATCAAATACAAACAAGTAAATTACAATAGAATTGTTGTTCTTAACTTCATAAAATACTTTACAACTAAACCAAAGTTGTACTATGTAGTATTCGATTGTTATATGGAGAATTGTTTACTGGGAGTATTTGGTCAAGTAGAGTAATTCAAATAGAAAAGATAACACACACTTCTTTATGCTACTAGAGAAGCAATATTTCCTTTTTTAACTATACCAGTCACATCGTGGCTTTTTTAGCCTTAGGTAGTCTGTGCTAAGTTTCAAGTTCTGTCTGTCAAATTTTTTTTTTTTTTTTTTAATATCTCAAAACTTCTTATTTATTTTATTTTATTTTTTTGCAACTACAATGGCTGATAATACAGTTATTAAACCCACTGCTACTGCTCCTGCCATTGACACTTCCAACTGGCCACTTCTCTTGAAGGTAACGACATTATATTGTTTTGATGAGTTTTGGAGACTAATTTTTATAATAGAATTATGATCAATTAAATGTTCGTACTGGTCATTATACACCCATCCCTAGCGGTTGTTCACCTTTGAAGCGTCCACTTGATGATTATGTTCGCTATGGTGTTATCAATCTCGATAAGGTAATTAAAACATTACATTTAATAAAATGATCAGTTGATTAATCTTTTTATTTTTTATTTTTATTAATTTATTTATTTTATTTTATTTTATTTTTTGTGAATTCTTTATAGCCTGCTAATCCTTCTTCTCATGAAGTTGTCGCCTGGATTAAGCGTATCCTTCGTGTTGAAAAGACAGGCCACAGTGGTACTTTGGATCCTAAGGTTACTGGTGGTTTGATTGTTTGTATTGATAGAGCTACTCGTTTGGTCAAATCACAACAAGGTGCTGGTAAGGAATACGTCTGCATCCTCAGACTTCATGATTCTATTGAAAGTGAAAAGAAATTATCTCAAGTAAGTAAGAATATGATTATTATTTTTTTTATAAAGGAAAGCAAACAAAATTAATCATGATCATGATAGGCTATTGAAACTTTGACCGGTGCTCTCTTCCAACGTCCTCCTCTCATTTCTGCTGTCAAACGTCAATTGCGTGTTCGTACAATTCATGAAAGTAAATTACTTGAATTTGACAATGATCGTCATCTTGCCGTCTTTTGGGCTTCTTGTGAAGCTGGTACCTATATGCGTACTCTTTGTGTTCACTTGGGTCTTTTACTCGGTGTAGGTGGACACATGCAAGAACTTCGTCGTGTTCGCTCTGGTACTACTTCAGAAAATGTAAGTATTCATCCAAAAATGGAGAGATAATATAAACAAAAGCAGTTTATTTATTTATTTATATAATATATTAGGATGATATCGTTACTATGCATGATGTTTTGGATGCACAATGGTTATATGACAATACAAAGGATGAAAGTTATCTTCGTCGTGTTATTCGTCCTTTGGAATCCCTCTTGACCAACTATAAGCGTGTTGTTGTAAAAGATAGTGCTGTGAATGCTATCTGTTATGGTGCTAAACTCATGTTGCCTGGTCTCTTGCGTTTCGAAAGTGGTATTGAAGTAAATGATGAGATTGTATTGATGACTACAAAGGGTGAAGCTATTGCTTTGGCCTATGCACAAATGACAACAGCTGTCATGGCTACCTGTGATCACGGTGTTGTTGCCAAGGTGAAGCGTGTTATCATGGAACGTGATACTTATCCTCGTCGATGGGGTATGGGTCCCGTTGCATTGGCCAAGAAGAAGCTCAAGACTGAAGGTAAACTTGATAAATATGGCCGTATTACGGATGAAACACCTGAAAGTTGGAAGAATGTTTATGTTGATTATTCAAATAATCCTGATGGTAAGGAACCTGCTCCTGTCTTTGGTACCTCATCTGAACAAGTTGCTGCTGCTGCTGGTCTTAAGCCAAAGATTACTGTTCTTGATGTAGCTATGAAGGACGCTACTGAGGCTACTACTGCTGCTACTACCACTACTACTACTGCAGGTGTTAAGCGTCCTGCTGAAGATTCTGTAGAAGAATCTGAAAGCAAGAAGGCCAAGAAGGAAAAGAAGGAAAAGAAAGAAAAGAAAGAGAAAAAAGAAAAGAAGGAAAAGAAAGAAAAGAAGAATAAAGATTAAGAAGGTCAATTTAGAAGAGGGAAAGAAAAGAAAAAAAAAACAACAAACAAACCTGATTTTTTTAATTATGTAATATGACATTTTGTACACAATTTCCTTTTTTTTTTTTTTTTGCAAAATAAATAATAGCTATAACATTTGATTACGTCAATTATGTATAAAGACAAACTCTTTATGTTGACTAAAATAGATGGCATATCTTGAAAGAGCCTCTTTTTTTTTTTTAATTGGTTTATTATGCTTTACAACCTACATTCCTGTTCAAATTGAGTCAACTCCATCAGTAGTTTGTATGCTTAATCTTATTATTTTGCAGATGAATAGAATATATGAATACTTGTATGTATCCTGTGTACAAATAAAATAAAATAAAACAACGATTGCTGTCACAGTGAAGATTCTTATTATATATTCAACATCATCAATAGTATATTGAACGTTATCATCCATTTGGATTAATACTTTAATGGTCACGATAACAGTTATAGATAAATCAAGTAAAAATCCTTAAAATCGTTTCTTTTAGATCACTACTTGGTCAAGTAAATATATAAATATATATATGTACTATTACTTTCATTGTCATTTTATATATATATTTTTTTGTAGGAGAACGAACGATCTAAAAAATCTACATGACTAGAAATTCACTAGTTAATTATCAACTCTGTGAATTAATTGAACGTTCAATTAACCAACTATAAAGAATGAGTGTAAATTCAAATATGTAGCTCATAATGATGCTACAAATGAGATTTCTATTTTCTTAGACTAGACATAGGATGCGTATGTTAAGAGGATGAACTTATTGTGTAGTATTGATATCAGGTATTTTCAATGAGATTTTATAATCTTTCAACAAATGATGACTATCAAGCTTCACATCCTTCCGTCTTTTAGAAAAAAAAATGTTGTTGTTGCAGCTGCTGCGAGTACTTCATTCCTTAAGATTAGTAAAAAAAAAAAAAAAAAAAGAGAGATTTTGTTCCAGTTTACATACAACAAACTTTTGATTGTATGTGACACTCTAATTTTTGCTGGTAAATTATTTATTTATTTCTTTCTTTCAAAAATCAATATGATTGTTTAGATCGAGCTTCTTATTTTGGATAACAGACGGACATATAAAATGAATATTTCCTTTAAAAGAAAGATTCTTATCTTCATTAAAAAGCTTAAAATTGAAACTTCCATATTTGTATATATTATACGGTTCTGCTTATTTATGAAGCATGCAAAACTTTATTTAATATTTTACAAGTACTCTTTCTCGAAAGTATTTACATAAAGATCCTCTTTGATGAAGACAAGGAAGAAGAAAATAAACTAAAGGTGGCAATTATGTATAGATCATAAAAGTCTGCTGAGTTGGCCCCTTTTACAGTCGATGAAACTAGTTTGGGTCAATAAAATAAGAATATGCGAAAATGGGACAAAGTGGAAAAAAAATTAAATTGAGACACAATGTTAGTTTCAATAAAAGTTATTTTAAATGTTCCGCTCACCTTTTTCGTATATTTGCCAAATTCCTCTAAAAACCAAATTAAAAAAGACTGATGTTTTAGCATTTCCTTTTTTTTTACAGTAAATTTGGCAGATATACGAACAAACGCTCGTATATTAGACACGCACCCCCAAGCCTGGCCCCTTCCATCCATCCAAATGAACTCTTGACACGCTCACATAGTTTTTCTTGTTTGTATATATGCATAACCGCCTTCAGATGCCCCAAATCTATTGAAGATCTACTCTCTTATCTCTTGAATCTCCTATTACCATCAACATTCCTTACTAAGAAAGTGAGAAAATCAATTGATACCTGGCTCATACGCTGGCCTTCTATATGTGCAATTCTGCTTGGAGATGGACTATCTAGCTCTTTCAACACAATACCAATTTTCTGATAGTTAATTATCATCACTTATACATACACTTTAACATTTTCCCCTTTATATCCCAAAAGGGGTTTTCTTTTCTTTTTTTTTTTTCCCTAGCAATCTGCTCAGGGCAAAACAGTATATAAATGCGATGTGCTTATTGGTAATTCAGTTTGAAGATTCGCTGATTTAAAATTTAATAGACTACAAAATAAAAATAATCCTCAGACATTCGGGGCCCTTATAACATTTTTTTTTTTTTTTTTTTTTTTTTTTTATAACGATGCTTAGTTTAAGTCATCAGGTAATTAGAAAATATGAATCTATCCCTTCATTATTTCAAACAATACGTTGCTGCTCAACTGAATCGTCACCTATTATAAAAAAAGAAGCTGCTGAAGTTTTCTTTGACCGTTGTATCAAAGGTTGTGAGAAACAAGTAGTAAAAAAAAAGCATATCTCGCTTTCAAAACGTTTAAAGAAAATAGGTTTAAAACCTGTTTGGCAAGAGTTATCAAAAGACGTGGAGTATACTCGTAAATATGTGTCAATTTGAATGAAAAGTGCTTGATCTGATTTTGATTTTGATTTTGATTTTTTTTTTTTTGATTTTTTTTTTGTCCATTTAGGCGTTGAACCACCTTCAAAAGTGCCTGTGGCAACTCTTGCTCATGGTTTAGATAGAGTATTATTCAAGTAAGTAACTATGTATGTTATTACTGTATATGAATATATCTTAATTATAATTATATAGTCCGGGAGTTCATTATTTAAAAGATCCTAGAACAAATCACTATAATTTTACACCCTTTTTAGAGAATATTACACAACCTAAAAATTTTGATTTTGAAACTATTAAACCCTATATTACTTCCTCAAAAGATGAGGTAAAAAAGTATCATGATTGAATATTAGCTACTACCTATCGTGACTCATTTTATTTTTTTATTTTTCCCCTTTAGAGCCTGATAGAGTTAGCAAAATCATTGAATAAATCTTATGTAGGCTCAACATCTTCAGTATCAGCCATTTTGTCTCAGTTTTATTTTTTAATGTGCAACTTTAAACAAATAAATGCATCATGTTTCTCCAATGCTTTTAGAAGAGAGGTAAAATTATCAAGTAGTTTATTTATTATACATATTATTTATATGCTAACAAAAGATTGCAAAAAAAAAAATTAAAAGCCAAAAAAATTTACAAGGGGTATAAGGATGCCTGTGTCTATTTATTTGAGATGGAATGATGGTGTGTATGGAATAGATTTAGATAAAGCATATGACTTGGAAGAAACAGTATTATCCTTGATGGTATGTCATATAATAATATACGATATAATACTAAATAATATATCTATAATAGGGTAAATCATTAGAAAAGGCATTAACACTCGAACCGAATGAATATGAACGATATCTTAAAGATGCTTCATCGAAAATTACTGAAGAAGAGAGAAATAAACCTGAATCATATGCTTATGGAGAGGTAAGAATAGAAGCAATATGTATTTATATATACATACATGTAAAGCTTACTGATAATATGCCAAAAAAAAAGTTTGGCGGTCTATTATTGAGATCACAATTGGATTGTCATGATTCTCGTTTACCTAGATCCACCTTTGATTTAAAGACAAGAGCTGCAATACCTATTCGATTAGATGTCCAAAATTATACTGTAAGATATAGATATATATCAATATAATTATATGCATTGCATACATTAGATAGAAAAGGGTGCCCTTTAACTAACTATATTATGTATAGGATTATGCAGGATATACTTTAAGACGATCTCATGGGCTTTATGAATCATTTGAACGGGAATATTACGATATGACAAGATCTGCTTTTTTAAAATACAAGTAAATATACTATATAATCTATTTTAACTTTTCTCTATCTCTCTCTAAAACAAAAACATGATGTCTATAGCTTTCAGGTTAGAATTGGGCATATGGATGGTATCTTAGTGGCATATCATAACACACAAAAAATATTTGGATTTCAATATATTTCTAGAGAAGAAATGGATACACGATTGTTTGGATCTTCTAAAATAGGAAATCAGGTATTTCGTAACTCTTTAAACATGTTTGAATTTGTTCTGAACAAAGCAACAGAGAAATATCCTAAACAAACATTAAGAATCTCGTTTGATACTCGACAAAATAAAAATGAAACAGAATCTATGACATATATCTATGTAGAAGCAGTCCCCGATTCACAGAATAAAGAAGAAGATTCGACAGACGAGTTCTTTCAAATGGGAGAAGAAAATCGTATGTATGAGCCTTATAAAGAAATAACCATGTACGAATTACTCGCAGACTCCCATATAAATGGTAAACCTGCACAAGGTTCTTTTAATTTCAAGCTACCTTATGATTGGAATCTTCGTATCTGTCTTAGAGAAATATGTGAAAACGATGATGAGGGGAAAAGAAACAGATTTAGAGCAATGCGTAAAACTCAAGCAGGTGTTCGTCTAGCAAAAGCAAGCCGTCCAAATCCAATACTTCTTAGACTTAAAAAAATAAGTGAAACCTTTTTACGAGGAAAAAATAAAGAATAAGTCTTTATTTATTTATTATTATCTCTCTCTTTTTTTTTTTTATTATATTATTATTATTATTATTATTATTTGAGACATTCTAGAGTATGTATGGGTTTATGTGCTTTAAGACATTGAAGACTACAATAAGATTGTACTTTACATTTGGAGCAGACTGGCATACCTTTCTTTTCAACACCACAGTTAGAACAAGTGGTAGACAAGGACATGAATGAAGAAAAGGAAGATGTTCGAGAAGGTAGTTTAGGACGTTTATGAGTTGTTGTTAAATACTTGAGGGCCATCTGTTGAAGTCTCTGAGTGGATGTATCGATATGAGTAGGTGGTGGATGTACAGATATACATTTATGACAATAATAAATAAATTTGTCATCGTTATAGTAAAGAACAGCTCGACCATAATAAATAGATATTCGAATGGCACGACCATAAGCCTCATAGATGGAGGGACATGATGATGACGATGATGATGATGATGCTATACGTTCTTCTATACTATAGAGAGAAGAGAAAGGGATCACTCTATCTACCTCTACACTTGCATCTTTAATCAATTTGCCCAATTGGCATAACTCCTTGAGTAAATGTGGAAGCCATGATGTCTGTCTTAACCTATGAGCTTGAATAAGTTCAATCGAGCCTTGAACAGTGGATAACAAACGGGTATTACAAGCCATCATAATTTGCTTTTGATAAGTAGTTGTTGAACGAATGTAATTCAAATATTCTCTTGCTAGAGTATTGCATTGTTTATCACAACAATTGGTGAATTCAGTGGCAGTAACAGCAGCAGCAGTAACAGCAGTAGCAGTAATAGCAGTAGCAGTAATAGCAGTGGTAGCAACAACTTGTTGAGTAACAGAAGGATGTTTGGTAATAGATTGTTTTTCTTCAGGAATAATCTCTACTCGATAAGGCTTTTCATTCTCAATAGACAATGAAGATAATAAAAAGGTAGTAGACATATTTTATTTTATTTTATTTTATTTATTTATTTATTTATTTATTTATTTATTTATTTATTTATTTCAAAAAAAAAAAAAAAAAAAAGAATAATAATAATAATAACAATAATAATAAAAAGAATGTTAAATAAGAATAAAATAAATACACAGCTTATTTATTTATTTTGATAAATATTTAGTAAGTATAAAACCTGAAATTGTTTTGTAGCATTTTAGAGTTTTATAAGACTAAATTTATACTTTATTTCCGCACAAAAGGTATACCCTTTTTTTTTTCAGGAATTATCAAGAATGAGGGAGGGAAGACAACGTTGTATTGTAAACTGCTTCTTTTTTTTCTTAGATCTCTCTTTTCTTTATTATAAAGTTTTTTTTTTATCAAAATCATCTAGTATTTGATATATAGCTAAAAATCTATTTTGCATAAAAAAATGACTTCAGATGTGGTGCACGAAGCCATTATGTATCCTCTTCTACAGTCGAAGAAACTAGGTTGGGCCAATGAGAAAAAATTGGGTCGTTTCAAAATTGAATTGGGATAGAGACACGAAAGTAGGACAGCGATACGGAAATGTAGCATGTTGAGATACTTTTAATTTTTGGGCGAATGAAAACTTTTTTTCAATAGGTCAACTTACCTGTAAATATGGGGTGTCTTGCTGTTATACAAAACATAATGTTATTCAATTGTTAAGGCTATTTTTCCACAAATAATAATATTGTTGTTAGTATATGAAGTAATGATATCTATATTAATATCAAGATAGCTTACCCCCGCCGAAACTCTTCAGGTCGATTGTTGTTGTTGGCAGCCATATACAAAGAAATAGAGCGCATGTTGAGGCTCACCATGTGATCTGTGTTCCATCGAGTATTACAAGTTTGACAGTTGAGAACTGGATGGATCATCATATTGGAGTTATCACGTTGGTTGAAAGTACTTCTTGTATGACATCTGGGACATACTTGACTTGTGAAATACTCATCAATCATAACGACGTACTTTCTTGAATTTGGCTGGTTGCATCTGGTTGATTTGACATAATTTAGCAAGGCTTTTCTGAATGCCTTTGTTGGAGAAGGTACATTTCTACGAAGCCCACCGAACCGAGCAGAACCAAACGCCACTACTAGTATGCCTTTCAGCTTCACCGGCATTGCCTCTAGGGGCTAACGGTTTCCACTTTTGCTGATTTGCTTGCTGTATATCAGAATTGCCTTCTTGGTATTTTCTGCTACCTGTAAACAACCGTTTACACATTTCGGGTCAATGCTTTTTGCTTGTTTCTTCTATAGCCGTGATATTTGAGCTTTTTCAACCCGGTTGTGTAATAGTCTTTAATTGCCTCAAAGTTCCGAAATATATAACGCAGAGCTTCCCAGTTACATGTCCTTGTTGATGGTGTATTAGAAATCAGACGGTGTGCGACAACATTGGCTCACGAATGATGACTTGCTACTCCATTCTTTCTAAAACATGGTATAGCTATGGCAAATACAAGTGAGATCTAGCATAGTAATCTGCTTCAGTCAGGTTCAAGCCATATAATCTTTGGCGGCATTCATTAATAAGATTGTTGTTGATTGAGGTTTTGTGAGTGTCGGCAACTTCCAGATTAGCAGGATAAATTACTTCTTGATTGGTACAAATAGCATTATATACCTGCTCAGCTAGGTCGTGTTTGACATCAGCTCAGAAAGGGAGGCCTGGAAATTCAGTTGTGTCAGAAAGCCTCGTAAAGAGATAGCGCAACGTTTTTGGCTTGAAGTTAGTTCCAACATGATTCTCTATAAGTGTCTTAAAGCTACGCATGACTATTAAGATTAGTGTGCTATACTGAATGTTGGGGGAACTGTTGTTGCCTATTAAAATCTTCTCCCATATCATTGCCAAATTGTAAGAAAGCTTCAGTGATCTCGGTATCGGCATTCTTTCCTTGACCAACAATTAAAGCAGCAAAGTCGTATAGTTTTTTTTGTGAGTCAGTTTTGGTACAGCCTCAACCAATAATTGATGGGTATCAACATGAATGACTAAAATAGGAGAAAGGGAGTGTCATTTAAGTTTTCATTCTGTAGAATCGGTAGATAAAAAGATATAAAAAAACAAAAACAGTGGGTTAATCTAGATGCTTGTGTGGGTGTTTATTCAATGTAAACTGACTGAAGAACTTTATTGATCCAAGATGATCTCCTTTTACATACATTTATCGTTATTTGTTACTTGTATGAATATAATCATATGAAATTGTCGGTTTCCTGATCCACATTGGTACCTGCACTACATACGGAGCCCAATATTACAGAGCATAAATAATGATTGTAACCAAGACTTGGTGGCTCTAGGTCTTTCTTACGAATAATAAAAACCCTACATTCTACGTATCCTAATCACTTTATTTGGCTTTATTATTTCAAAAACAATAGTTCACTCACTCTATCAAACTCACAGAAATGCTCCTTATTGTCCTAAGTAATTCGAATCTGGGATGATTGTTCGTTCTGGGATCATTTAAGTTAGGTGAATCATATCCTAATCTGGATGATCATCATAGTAGTCTGATAGTCTATTAGTGGCCTTTCTTGTTAAATGGAACAAGATTATAGCTTCTTGTTTATACATTCGCCCAAAAACTAAACGTGTTTCAATATATCCCACTTTCATATTGGTGTTCCATTTTTGCATTGATGTCCTAATCTAATTTTGAAACAACCAAATTTTTTCTTATTGGCCCAACCTAGTTTCTTTAACTGTAAATAATTTTTTTTTCACGGACTTTCTAATTAATAAAGATTATCAATGCCCTTTTTAATTCTACCACTACTACTACTACTACTACGTATAATAGATAAGAATGTCTCAATGGGAAACAATTCGAGCTAAATCTTCACACATATCTCCCGTTAAATTATCCATGTCAAAAAGTCATTTAAATAATAATGATGAAAGATTATTTGAAGGTAGTTATTGAAATGAAAAGATAAGACTACAGCTTTATTAATTTTATATTAGCTGTCTCAAAGACATCCATTCAAACTACATTAAATAATCAATCGAAACCTATTCATAAAGTAAGCACAAACAAGTAGATTTATTTTATTTTTCTATACCAAAGAAAAAAAAAGTTGATAATTATTTTATTTTATTTTTTTTTTTTTTTTTTTAGAAGGTATGATTATTTAAGATATTACATACTTACTACATCACTCTAAGATTATCATTTTGAGTATAGAATAATTCATCGCTTCTGAAACGAGCCATCATTAAATTGTTCTTATTTATATTGTGTGGGTCTTTTATCTTTTCATTCTGGTATTGCTACAGGGAAAAGGAAACGAGTACATGTAAACATATTTATCAAACATACAACGATCTAAATCAATTAACACAATCATGGATTTCACACTCAAAAGAAAGAACAGAAGGATGGTTAAATGATCCTCTTTATCAACATTCCGTTAATCAAATTCAATCTGTTTATCATTGGCTTGATACGACAAGTGTTAGAACCGCTATGCAAGAAATACAAACCTGGGTGCGATCGTTTATTTATACATCAGATAACCAAGTTTACATCATTCAAGCTGCAAGAAACACGTATACAAATCATATTGTACCTTATTGGTATAAAATCAAAGCCTTTATCAGTATTCAGTTGAGGCAATGGCGTCATGATTTCGATCAATATGTTGAAAGTGGATCAAGCAAACGTGCTTTAAGAATAGACGACATGAGTCAGGATCAAACAGTCGAAGATCGTTTAAGAAAAACAGCCAAACGTATTTTAGATTATATTGATCAAATGAATCAAGATTCCATTAAAACGGGGTTAAAACGGGAACAGGCAAGAGAAAAGGCAAAACAGATGATCAAAGGCATCACGTTAGAGACACCAAAGCGTCCATCCACGACAGATCCCATCAGTACAGATGCAGCCGACCTTATTGCGTTTGAAATTCAATCCATCATGGATTTAGCAAGTCTGGAAAAGGAGCAACTCAATAAGCAACTTGATCTTATCTGGGAACGATTGCAGTTTCTTACTAAGGATGACAATGTTGAATTCTTTGTTCAGGCTTTGAAAACAGAGGTAGATCGTTTAAGAGCTTCAGCTGAAAATAATGTTCGTGAGAGAGCAAAGTTGGGATTTGAAAAATTACAAAAAATGAAAGTCAATCCGATTGTCAAGGGACGTATGAAGGAAAACATTCAAACTGCTCAACGAGCAGCTCTTAAGGATTTAAGAAAAATGTATGTTAAATTATACGAAACAAACAAAAAAATTGAGCAATTATTATGAATATAAAATAATAATAAAAAAAAAATCGTTTTTATTGACGTTTTATATAATAATAATAAAAATAATAATAAGAATAATAATAAGAACAACAACAATAAATCTATCTAAAATTTAGTAACATTATTTATTCCCATTCAATGGTAGCGGGAGGCTTAGAACTAATATCATATACAACACGGTTAACACCCTTCACTTCATTAATAATTCTGGAAGAAATACGCTTCAAGGTCAAGAACCATTCAGCACCAATCATAACATCAGCAGACATAAAGTCAGAGGTCTCAACAGCTCTTAAAGCGATCACTTGTTCATAGGTACGCTTATCGCCCATAACACCGACGGCTTTTACAGGTAAAAGGGCAGCATAAGCTTGAGAGATTTGACGATAGAAACCAGCCTTCTTGATTTCTTCGATATAGATATGATCAGCCATACGAGCAATTTGAACTTGTTCACGAGTGACTTCACCAAGAACACGAATAGCAATACCAGGTCCAGGGAAAGGATGACGCCAGACTAATTCATCATCCAAACCTAAAATCTTACCCAACGCACGTACTTCATCCTTAAAGAGCTCACGAAGAGGTTCAATCAACTTGAGTTTCATGTCCTCCAACAGACCACCGACATTGTGATGTGTCTTGATAGTAGCAGAGGGACCCTTGAAGGAGATGGATTCAATGACATCAGGATATAAGGTACCTTGCAATAAATATTCAATAGTACCACCGCATTCCTTATCGACTAAAGCAGCTTCAGCTTCAAAGACTTCAATAAAGGTGTTACCAATAATTTTACGTTTCTTTTCAGGGTCTGTGACACCCTTAAGACGATCCAAAAAGAGATCAGAGGCATCAGCAATCTTGAGATTGATACCCATCTTATCAGCCAACATCTTCTTGACGTTTTCACATTCATTAAGACGCATCACACCATTATCGACAAGGATAGCATGGAAACGATCGCCGATGGCTTCATGCATTAATTTAGCAGCAACAGTGGAATCAACGCCACCAGAGACAGCACCAATCACACGACCTGTAGGGCCAACAATCTTACGAATACGAGCAATCTCCTTTTCTACAAATTCTTCCATAGTCCAAGAGGCATTAGCTTGACAGATGTTGAGAACAAAGTTACGAAGAATATCCTTGCCACAAGCGGTGTGAGAGAGTTCAGGATGGAATTGAATACCGTAAAAAGGTTTATGTTCGTGAACAACAGCAGCGAAAGGAGCTGTCTTGGTTGTACCGATGACTTTGAAATTCTCAGCCATGGCTGTGACTTGATCACCATGAGACATCCAAACCTACACCCATAAACCGACGGTTTTAATTTATATATATACATATTTATATTTATATTTATTCATTTACCTGAGATGGGTTGACAATACCTTCCAAGAGTTTGTCAGCAAAAGGATGATCAGGGAAACGAAGAATATCCAACATAGCATAACCATATTCACGGTGATCACAGGCTTCAACTTTACCACCCATAAGATTGGTCATTTCTTGAAGACCATAACAGATACCGAGGACTGGGACACCAGCGTCAAAGACAGCAGGATCTACACGAGGAGCATCATGATCGTAAACAGAATAGGGAGATCCAGACAAGATGATACCCTTTGGCTTAAAATGTAACTCGGACATCTTTTGTGTACAAGGTAAAAGTTCACAATAGATACCAAACTCACGAATACGACGAGCAATTAAGTGAGAAGTTTGTGAACCAAAATCCAAAATAAGGATGGTATCAAAGGCTTCATTCATTTGTTCAACAGACATTTTTTATTATGTTCTTTTGTTTTTTTTTTAAAAAAAATAGAAAAAAAAAAGAATAGAAATAAGGTTAAATAAAAAACAATACTTTTTTTATTGAGGTAAATAGAGAAGAAGGGTGATATACAACCACCGAAAAAAGAATTGGAAAAAGGGGCCAAAAGAGAAAAGCATTTTATACTCAAAATTTTTTTTTTTTTCTTCCTTTGTTTTGTGACTGTAAGTGACTTGTGGCGCTGTCTTACACAAAATAGATTGTCTTACAAGCTTTTTTAAATTAAAAAATCTAAATAAAGTCTTTTTTTTTTTATCTAAAGTTTACATTGATCTATTTTTTATTCTACTCAATTGACTATAGCTTTTAACCTGATTCTTTACATATTTTTTAAACAATTTACTTTTTAATTTCTTAGTAAATTTTATACAAATAAAAGAACAGGTATGCACTTGAAGATATTAATGCTTTACATATCATTTTCTGTTCTAAAAATCGATTGTTAATAGATAATCATTTTATTTTTATCAGGAGTAAAGTAGATTAACAACTAAGACTAGTTTTCATAATAATAATTGAAAAGAATGAAAAAAGTGAATCTTACGAATTTTAAGCAATGTTATAAATAAAGATAAATAAAGGTCCTAAACCTACTACTCTGATTTTTTTTTTCTTTTTGTAAATAACTCGAGGACAGGTAAGGGATTCCAAGAGATGGGGATATTTTAGATTTCATTTGTATACAAGGCTAATAGGAGATTATAAGAATAGCATTTTAACATGAGTGATATGTCTTCCTTTATTTAAGTCCTCCTTCCCCTCTCGATCATTGTTTAAGCATATTCTCTATTTTATATATATAAAGCAAAGTATTAGCATATATAATAATATATTCCAAGAGATAAGAGCTAGAAAAGAAAAGAGAGAAAAAAAAGTGTATAAAGAATATTCATAGTATAGTTTATACTAATAATTGAACTTGTTTAACGACAAGCTAATATATCCATGATCTTAATGAGAAAGAAAAAAGGGTTTAAATATTGATAAGCAATCAATCAATCAATCCATATCTTATCATAAAGTTCTATAGATAGCCCATTTGTTGCAGAAAGGTCAAAGTAAAGAGATCAAGAAGGATGTACAAGGTATAAAGTTTTATTAACCAACTATTGTTCAAAGTAGGATAGACCCTATTTTCATGATAAATAAGCCTTTTATTTATTAGGAGAATGTTTGCAGGGAATAATACGTATATATTTATATACATACATATATAAAAAAGGAGAGGGGAGGGTGAGTGAAAGAGACGGTTATAGTAATAGGCTTCTAAAAAATACTTTTTTATAGTAAAATGAGCTTTTATCACTACTGCTGTTTTACTAAAACATATTACTATTATGTAATCCTATTCATTACATATCTGCTCAATTCGATAAGGATAATGGTAAATAATCTGTCATTTACGGCTAATTTAAGCACCTCTTGACGTTGAATAGAGAGTGCTACTTCTATTGGCACATTCTAAAACAGGAAATATACATACATATATGCCACTAAGTTAATCAAGAGGTATTATTCGTTTTACAGTAGAAACAAATAAATAAATGAAAGTTTCGGAAATATCAAATACAAATACTTTTCTTTTTCTTTTCTTTTCTTTTCTTTTATTTATGCAGACAAAGTAGATTTAACTTTACTCAATATCAATGTTGCATCTACTTGACCTAATTGCTCAACCAATGTCTTTTCCATAGCCGTCCAAAATTCTGGACTCTTCAATTTCTCTTCAGCCTCTGCAGATATACCACCGAAACGGCCTGTGACAGAGGGAGCTGTAGTAGGAGCAGGAGCGGCCGTTAACATGAGATGAATGGTTGTATCCTGCTTAACAGCCAATTCTTCAAGTGACTTTTGGTCAGCTAAAACTTTACCCTTTATTAAAAGACGCTGGCGTGCTATAGGCAAAGAACTTTGTTGTTGATAGATGCGTTGTTTTAATTGATTTATAGTCGTGTTTGGTGATAATCCACCAATAGTAAATTGTAATGAAGGTTTCAAGACTTTAATGGTGACTTGGAACTTGGAATCATTTGAACGTGTTAAATTGTTATTGGCTTGTTGAGAAGCTAATTCAATAAGTTAATAAAAAAAAAACGTTTAAATATCGAAATGACTTTTATTTTATTTTTTTTACCATTTTCTTCAATAATTGGAGTGCTGGGAACTCTCTATTCTTGGATGATGAGTGATTTATATTCATTTTAGTTTTTATTTTCTTTTTTAAACTGTACCTTAATTCTTAAAGGAGAAGGTAGATTACGCGATAAATAATCATCACCAAATCTGACAGATTTAGAAGAAAGACTTTCTAAATAAAGATTGATAAATTCCAACTCTGTTTGAGCAGCTTGCATAGTAACTTAGGAGTAAGAGGGAAAAAAAAAGGAAAAATAAGAGAAAAAAAAAAGGTTAATTGTTAGGAGGAGTTCAAAGGATTATTGAAAAAAAAAAAAAAAAAAAAAAAAATAATATAAAATAAAATAAAATAAAATAAAATAAAATAAAATAAAATAAAATAAAAGCACGTCATTCGTCGAAACCCAAAAAAAAAAGGAGAAATGAATAGGAGTAGTCAATAAGATAAGATAGGCGTATTTTAGAAAAAGTTATATTCTCTCCTATAATAATAGAGCCCTCCTTTTGTTGATAAAAAGTGGCGCTAACTTGCTTTATAGATTTTTTCTCCTGCTAAAAACTGTATTATTATAGTTCCTTGTGCAATTCATATTTTTTTTTTCATTATGTTGTGTATAGCCTCTAAACAGGTTTGATTCATTGTATAGACTACAGACTTATTGTTGTGTCATAATAGATACATGTTTATGCAGATCTACTATACTGACATCGATCTACTTGACAGCTTTATTTACAAATGGTTTATAATGCTTTTCCTCTCCTTTATTTTTATCGTATAAATGTATATATAAAAACAAATCCAGTCATGCTTCTATATGAATACACTCCTTTTCTTCTTTCTTTTTATTTATTTTTAACAGAAAAAAAAAGAATTATTCTTTTACTTTATGAATAATAGTATTGAAGCAAAAGTAGTGATAGATTTAGGTCTGGTAAATCCAGATGGACCAGAAATCGCTTCTGAGTTAACCTCTTTAGCTTGTATTACTGTTCTTGCACTTGCATTAGGTGCAAAGACTAATGGTGAAAAATTAAGAACAATAAACTATGGTCGATTTTTAGTTATTATGCTTTATACACTTTCTTGGGCATTTGCTGCCACCTCTGCCATTATTGTTTCAACTAATAACAGTAAGTTTTGTATATAATACATAATGAACTATAATCTAATATCACGTTATTATTATTATTATTATTACCTTAGACAATATCGTCTCGTGTACACTTGGTATGCTTGCCTGCGATTTCTTCTATGCTGGTAGTAAGATTGCAATTTATGCTTGGTTAATTGAACGCGTACATTTAGTAACGGCCGTAAAGACAACTCGACTTAAAACAACACAATATAAATTCCATATTGTATTGCTTTGTCCATATATCATCATTTTCGTACTAATGGTATGTATATATATATATATAGTAAATTGCCAGTGATATACATGTATTCATATATGTATATATATAACGACACATATTAATTATCTACTTTATTAGCTGTGCTTTAGAAATATTTATCTTGAGGCAGATGGTACTTGTACTATTGGTTTACAAGATATTGCTAGTGTTCCACTCTTAGTTTATGACTTTGTAAGTATACAAATGCATATATATCTATATAATTTTGCTCACATCTACACACACACACACACACACACACATAGATTTTTAATCTTTATCTTACTTGGCTCTTTATGAGGCCCCTTACGAACATTGGTCGTAATGCACGTAGTGATTGGAAAGTATCTCGGTTATACAAATTGGCAAGAAGAACTTTAGTGGCTTCTGTTGTATGTTTATCAGTTTCATTTGTCAATGTATTATTTGTGGTTATTACTCATGGACATCAAAGGGGGCTCGTTTGCTTAACTATGTGTACTGTAGATGTAACTGTACGTATATAGCTTATACACGCTTGAATATATATAATATTCATACTTTATATATAGGTTAATGTAGTCACTGTACATTGGGTAACTACAAGTGGTACTTCTAGTTCGGGTCATAATCGAACAAGAGCTCATCATGACGATCATACCACTGCAAATATGACATTTGATGGTGAAAAATCAATGAAATTTGACATACCAGTACCTGATATACTGGATGATGATGTCAGTATCAATTCAGCAGACATGTCTCATACGAGCAAGAAGCCTATTGCTACCCATTATTAAATATATACATTCATATATAATAATAATTAATTTTTTTTTATGAGTATCCTTAATGAATAACTTTTTGTTCCTTCTTTCTTTATAAATAATAATAATAATAATAAATATTAAATGTCTATCCATTGATATCCTATACACTCTTTAGCACCTGGTAAGTCTTGAATCATCTTTCTTATCGTTGTAGAAGATAATCCATAATATTCAGGTCCTGACACTGTATTTTTAAATTCCTTTTTTCTTAATAAATTTGATCTTCTTAAAACTTCTGACCAAGCTGCTGTAGGTGTATTTTTTTTGATTTCTATTTCGGGGGCATCTTCTGCTTCTATACAAAACTATACATGTAGATATAAAATGTAAGACTATGTAGATAGTTAATGACTCTTGTATTTACCAATGGTTTTTCATTTTCGTCTTTGCTAATAGAACATTTATACGTAGTAAATTTGTCTTCATCTACCATACTTTTATAAGGTCTTTTAAATACCAAAAAAAAAGTGGACCAAATTAATATAAATAGAGATACACATATTTAAAATTTGAATATTCTATCTATTACCTTTCTATAGCATAACCGACAGGAAATATATAGTTTTGGTTATAAAATCCTTCTTTAGGGATAATCTCACCTAGCGATAAAACCTTTGTTTTACCCAAAACAACAGGAAGAATATAGTTTCCATTACTATCTTTTGGAACAAATATTGGTTTGGACCCTCGTTGTCGTTTAGCAGGTTGTGTTATAGCAAGTTTTTTTCGTTTCAATACATTGAATGGTTCTATATTTCGTTTCATATCCTCCTTTTTTGACATTTCATCCTCACTACTACTATCGCTACTACTACTACTACTACTGCTACTACTTGACAAACCTGAATCTATATCTCCAGCTGATAGATCGCTATAAAGTTCGTCATCATCGTCGTCGTCGTCGTCGTCATCATCATCATCATCGTTCGTTTTATTTGATTTGGCGATCATATCTAATAGCACACTATATAAACGATTTGGAGTTCATTAGAAGCTAAATCATAAAAATCCTATTATAAATAAAAGTCATACTTGAGTAATAAAAGAGCACTTTACCTGCGCTGTTTTCTTAGGTGATTGATTTTCGAAAGTGCCTTTTCTAATTCATTGGAAAGTTCAAAGTTTTTCTAATGAAAAAATAAATAAATAAATAAAATAAATACATAAAAAAAATAAATAAATAAATATAAATGAATATTAGTATTTAGACAATAAAAAGTCTTACTTGAAGTATTTCTTGTATTAATGACTCTAAAACTTCTTCAGAACAGTCATCATCGACGACTTTTTTTGTTAAAATATGTCTTAACGACATGGGCTAAATATGGAAGGAAAAAAAAAAAAGACAAGAAAAACAACTGTCGTTATTGTGTTTTTTTTTTTTTTTTTTTTTTTTTTTTTTAAATTATTATGCGGCGCTAACAGTCACGGATGAAAAAGGAACAATCATTAAAGAATAATAAAAATGATTTTTTTTTCTAAGCATTTATTATTATTATTACGTTAATAGTGATACGAATAATTGTCATATTGTTGTGGTAATATATAGTTATCTGGAACATAATGCCTAGATAGTGACTGCTGGTACGGAGTAGTAGGTTGTTGCTGCCAATAGTAAAAATCAGAATGATTTGCCATAGGATAGCCATCTTTATGAGGAGGAACGGGTGGTGGTTCATTGTAAAGAAATAATGTTGGATCTACTTGCTCTTTATTTCTATTTACTATTTTCTCATTTGGAAGTTTAGTAATAGAAGATACCCTTTGTAGCGGTCTTGTTAAAAATGTACAAGTAACTAAAGCAATCCATGAAACACATAACAGTGCAGATACAACATAAGTAGCATCTATCAAAAGACATCTATTTATGTATAGAAATAGTATGAAAAAAAAAAGAATTTTATTTATTTATTTTGTACCTTTGAAATAAAAGTGGATATGTAATATCATTTTTTTCATTCAACATAGGACAATGTAGGTTAAGACCCATAGCAGGTTTTTTAAATTCGACAAGACCGTCTGTCCACGGTTCTTGTCCACCAGAGAAAAATGTATGAATGATGATAATGGCCATCAACATCAAAATGTTGATATGACCAAGATATTTATCGCCTCGTAAGATATGTGCTCGTTTGCAACAGGTAGCATGAATACAGATTGCAAGTGCACTAAAAGTAGAGAGACTAAATACAACATACCATAATAGATACTGCAGTATGTGTGTCATATTATAAGTATATATGTATATATATATATATATATATATGCATACATATTTATGTAATAAATGATATATGTATTTACCTGCCAATGTCCTGCTGTAAACCATCCTTGTATGCCTGTCTAATTGAATATAACTATCATCATTTCTTACTCACATTTTTAATTTTATTTTACTTACCCTATCTTGATATATGGAGAGCAATTTACACTGACCAAAATGGAAACTAACGCCCATCAATGACAAAGATAATATTAAATAACGCAAGACATTAATAAATACCAGAATCGAACTCATTCTTGTCATCAATATATACATGTATAAATGTATATGAATATGAATATGTATATGACGAAAAAAATAAAATAAATAAAATAAAAAAAAAAAAAGCCATCTTTACATAACACATTTTTAAGATATATATTTATATGTATATAATGTTTAAGGAGGTATGTTCAAATCGACCAATACAAAAAATAATTATTTTATTTTTTATTTTTTTTTTCTTGCTTGTTACGGTTTAAATATTTATTATTTTAAACTCTGGAAGCTTCCTTGAAGTAATCAGCAAGACGACCCTTTTGAGGGACGAACTTGACGTAACAGCCATCAGGTCTAAGCTTACCGGCAGCACGAGCTTCAACATATTCTTCACGAGAGAGAGGAGTGAAACCCCACTTCTTGGAGACAATGATCTTTTGTTGACCAGGGAACTTGTACTTGCAACGTCTCAAAGCTTCAATGACAACAGCCTTGTTAGAATCCTTGGTACGAACAGAGAAGATGATTTGACCAATGTTGACACGAGCAACGAGACCGTTGGGCTTACCGAAGGCACCACGCATACCAGTTTGCAATCTATCGGCACCAGCACAAGACAACATCTTGTTGATACGAGTAACGTGGTAAGGGTGAACACGGATACGCATGTGGAAAGAATCCTTACCAGCAGTCTTGGCAATGTATTTGTTAGCACAGATACGACCTGCTTCAAGAGCTTCGGCAGAAAGTTGTTCGTATTCGTTGGAGACCAAGTGAACACAGAGAGGGAAATCGTCAACAGATGCCTTCTTACGACCTAAATCGTAGATTCTGAGCTTGGCATCAGGGACACCACGACAGTATCTGGATTTAGGATAGGGCTTGTTTTTACAGTAACGGTAACAACGAGCAGGACGACGACCCATCTTAAAAAGTCTAAACATAATACCGGTTAATAAACTCTAAATTAAGTAAAAAGAAACAGCCAGCTAATATATAACATAACGACACATTCAATTCATCATCATCATCATTGTTGAAGATTATATATATAATTGATCGAAATGAAGTTGTTGATGGTTCCAAATGTATAATGCAATCCTATTGTATTTTTCACATTTCCAGTTCTTTTTTTTTTTTTCTTCCAATTAAAAAAAAAAAGACAAAACAAAATCCTTAAGCTGAATTGAATCATCCATCGTATTATAAACTTAAATCTAATAATGATTCTTTCTTTACTGTGTATCTGTTATGCTATAATTAGCTGGATGTTACTATGATTCTTTTTTTACCTTTAGTGTTGAGGAGAAGAACTTGTAATCATTAGATCCATTTACTTTTGATACACAAAAAGACATTATGCGGAGATTAAAAGATCCGGGTCGAACATTTTATTCGTCCTCATCCTAATGTTATCTATTTCCACTCATCGTCATTTAGTGAGTAATTTAAAACACGGAACAAAAAAAAAAATTATTTATTTATTCATATCAGGAAATAAATAAGGTAAAAGCTGATATAAACAAGGGAGTATATGAAAGCGGTTCAATAGGAAACAAGCTATATACAAAATGAATTCGTTAGTTATACAAGAAAGAATAACTAAATATGCAGTATTTCACTACATTTAATGTGATCATCAAATTATAAACAGGTCTTTTTTTTTTTTTTTTTTTTTTTTTTTTTTTTTTTTTTTTTTTTTTTTTTTTTTGCAAAGTAATGTTGTAGTTGTATAAAGAAGTATCCCGTATATACAATTGATGCCTTTCAAGTTGTGATAAAATAAGTGATCCTCTTTTTGTTTTGTTCCCTTTCGATTGACTTTTGCTCTTAGCCGACTTTTATATGTGGCTGCAAGATATGGATACGCAAATTATTTGCAGTACAGTGGCGTCTTATAAACTTTGTATATCAAAAGTATTACTTATATACTAAAGGGGTATTTTGTATATGTGTTCTCCAATAAAGAACAGATTATGTTTTGTGAGCCATCTAATGTGTTAAACAATGACTATTGCAATAAGTATGTATGTATGTATGTATGTAGCTGTTTAATAATAGTACACTGTTAATGATAACAAATATCAGGTACGCCTAGAAAAGAGCTTTTAGACGCGTTTTTTTTTCTTGTTAAAATAATGACACTTTTAATCAATAAGCTGCTTTAAAGAACAGAATAAAACAAAAAAAAGACAATCTACTTCTTCTAACTCATATTAATATCAATAAAACATGTCTTCCATATTAAATAATGTATCTTTGTCAAAGTTTAATACTAGATGTACTCAAGGAAAAATAAGCGTATATAATTTCTTGATATTTTCATACATCTGCTACTGAATGTACTTCAAGCTTATAAATGACTTTTTTTTTTGTCTGATTCTTTGATTTTACTCTGTCCCACAATTTTCTGGAAATAATGTATATATTTTTATAATAAAATACATTTATAAGTGCAAATGTGTAATTAAAAAAAAAGAGGGGAAGAGAGGGCGAGATAAAAGAATATCAAAATATTTATTCACGGTTACCACGACCTATAAAATAAATCAGTTAAAAAGAAAAGTTCCCTACACATCGATACTATTGCAAAAAAAAAAAATAACTTACCGAGACCACCACGGAACTCAGGCTTGAAGTCACCGCTAGCACCTTCCTTACGTCTGTAGTCACCACGATCATTACGAGGACCACGGTTTTCACGGTCACCACCGACTAAAGATAAAATGGTTTAATTTTATAAATCATTGATATACATATACATTTATAAATACTTACAGTTACGACGAGGGGCAGCAGGACGAACGGTCTTCTTCAAGGTAGCAGGAACAATTTCTTGAGGCAAGTGAAGATCTAACCAAGAAAAGAAAAAAGTGTGAATAATACATTTATAGAAGCTTCACTTTGTTTACATACATTCACGGAGATAATCAATACCCTCATCAGTGAGAGTATAGTAAAACCATTGCCAGGAGAATTGGGTCTTGACGAAGCCCTTAGAAGTCAAAGATTGCATAATCTTGATGACTTCAAGGTTAGGAACTTCGAGATCAGGGTGCTTGGGAAGGTTGAAATCCTTAGGGGCAACAAGGGCACCATCTAACAAAATTAACAACATGTCAAAATTTATTGTATTTGAAGTTTTTTTTTTTTCAATCCTTTTTCTCTTTTACCCTTGAAAATAGCCTCGTAAATGACCTTTCTGTTCTGCTTAGAGACAAGCATATTCCTTTCTAAATAAAATTAAGAAATGTTTAATTCGGAATGTTCTCATTTTTGTAATGTCATTTTCACACTCTCTCTTTCTCTTTCTCTTTTTCTTTCTCCCTCTCTCTCTCTCTTTTTTTTCTGTATTCTATCCAATTTTGATACTTCATCATCTTTCTATTTTACACTCATCCATCCATCCCTATTCTTTATCCATGTTATATATATTCTTACTTACAATGTGGTGATGAGAGAAGGTTATAACGATGGGTGGGGGGAGCGACTGATTTTGTTAATCGTATCCCAAAGAGAGCCACATTACAGTGGTCAAAATGGCCCGGCTTGGCTGAGATTAAATTAGAATATTGTTCAAGCCACCACCACCACCACCACCACCACTACTACTACTACTATTACTACCTATTACTACAATACAAATATGCAACTTATTTTAGTAGTACAGTATTTTTCTTTTCTTTTATTTCAATAAAAATAAATAAATAAATCAATAGATATCTATATAAATTAATGTGAAGAAGTAGTAGAAGTTTGGCTTAAACGTCTTTGCCTTGCTCTTTCAGCAACAACAGCAACACCTGGGAAAGCATTTCGATTATCTTCTCGCCAATGCACATGTCGACTATTATTATTATTATTATTATTACCAGGTGACACTACTAGAGGAGAAGTCGGATCTTGTTGAACGTTTGGCATCATATTCTGTTGTAAACGGGGGCCCTCCGTCAGACCAGCGACACCGATCATATCACGCTGTGTCATATCTTCAAGCGCAACTCCTTCACCTCCTTCTTCCTTGGGGGCATACCTTCTTAATGCATTCAACTCCTCTAATAATGTTTCATGTCGATAATCAATACGAATATTGGGTACATTTGTCTTGGACATATCATTCCCATCTACACCCATTTTATAATAGTTTTTACCAATCCAATGCTGTTTGATACGATGTTCCCAACCACTTTGCAATACTGAGTTACGTGCTAGTTCACACATATCAGTGGACGAGAGTTTCCATATCTGAGCAGCCACACTATATTCTTCAATCAGAGGCTCACGTGTAAAATGGAATTGAAGAGGATCATCTGTTGAGATACTCACATTAAGCCCACGTTGAAAGAATTGGGGTAATGGATTACGTTCATAGGTCAAGAAGAGAGCATTATTCGAGAGAGGTGACATGGCAATTCCAATTTGAGCTAAATAATAGAGGTATTGAAGGGCAGGGACCTTTCTGAGGAGGATACCATGATTGATACCGTGAGCAGTCAAGAAGGCAGCAGCTAGATGATCCGTATTACCTGCTTCACCACAGTGAGGCCTTAAGACGAACGTATTCAGACCACGTTCTTCTCGCCAATTGTTAAGGGAAGCTAAATTTGAGTAAATGTAATAGAGATAGTAACAATAAGGTGGATTAGAATAATTGTTCCACTCTCTAGGTAAAGGGTATTCTCGATATAATGGTTTCTCTACTTTGGATTCATCGTCAACTGAATCAAAACCAACAACACGTTGTAAAAAGATATAAAGTTCAGGATGAGTTGAAGGATTTTTAGTGACCTCGAAAAGAGGTTGAAAGATATTCCTGATGATTTCTCCAAAGTTTTCAATAATACCCGTTGTCTTATAAATATTGTAGAGACGAGGAACTTGTACTAGCCAACGTACATTAGTAGAAAAAAGTTTATTGTCTACAACCCATTTAGCGAGTTTGTCCCATTCTTCAATAGAGCGGCCATAAATAGAGACACGATATTCAGCCATTTGGTATTTAGATGATTCAAGATCTGAGATAACTTCCTTTGTGATTTCAGCAAGATAGCGACCGTGAATATAGTTATCGGTTTTCATAAAGATTTCTCTTAGTCGACTTTCACCGACTGGATTATATTTCAAATTAAATTTGTCAAAACGGTGAAAGGAATCTTTATGTGCATGCATATCCAGAGTATCAATACTGAGATCATAAGCAGTTAGCCCCAAGCTTTCAAATACACCTTTTAAAGTCAAGTGCTCATTATCACGATAAATAACCAGATCCTATAATAAATAACCAATATTATTATACTAATTCAAAAATCAAGAGTCAACTTCCTTACATCCGGAGATTTTTTCATTTTTGCTTTAATAAAACGTAACAAATGCTTTTGATTCATACAACTTGAATGATGAACGTGAGTATCCACCTTACGTACATTATAAAAATCTCTGTGAGGAACACGTTTAGAGTCAGCTAATTCTTGAAATTCATTCAACAAGATATACATTTGCCATTTGCTATCAAGATAGCGAAGTCGTCTGAATGCAAAACTTTTAGCGGGACCATCACTGATAGCAGTCAAAATGAAGTCCAAGTCTGTATAAAAATCCTTGCAAGAGGGAATATCATAAGCAGGTTCCCTATTTTCTTTATCTTCTTCATTCTTATAAACATGATAAAATCCATCTGTACCAATACCAAAAGTGTACTTACAAAAAAAAACATTTAATTTATGTGTAAATAGATAAAGTAAATATACATTTAAAGAAATGCAGGAATAGGGCAATATGATATTCACTATTTTCTTTACTTACAGGATGGTCGCCAGGAATTTTAATATGATTTATATCGAAATCACTTCCAACAGCAGCTACAGGATCAGCTTCACGTTCCTTCTCCTTCCTGCGCCTTCTTTTTAATTCTTCAGGTGGGGGTAAAGGCCAAGATGGAGGTGGAGGTGGAGGATATATTTCCCAATCATCTTTGTTCTTTGGATTATCTTTAAATCTTTGTTTAGATTTTCTTATATATTTCTTACGCAAATCCAAACATGTTTGGAATGTATTATAAAGTTCACGTAATTCCTCAGTAATAGCATCATCTAAATAGAATGTTACAAATAATTCAATTAAAATATATACATGTATACGAACCTTTATAAGTTGTGTTGGTAGGAACATCATCAACAGCAGCAGATAAAGGAATAGAAGGCAATCGATTACTTACTAACCAATCTTGCTCTTCTTCGTCCATGTACGGAGAACCTATCTTCTCTTTTGAGGATGAATTCTCAAGGTTGTTTTGACCAAAGTATCGACTGTCATGCTATAAATAGAATTGTGAATACATGCTAGCCTTTTTTTTTCCTTCTTGTATAATACTTACATCTTGAATAGCTTTCAAGTGATGATATTCAAAGAATGGAGATTCATTTTGTTCATTTTGCTCTTCGAGATTTATAGTAGGTTGAACCATTGAATATAGTAAGAAAAAAACAATAATAATAATAACAATATTAAGTCAGAATAATAGCATAAATTTATGTCATTAAATAGGGTGTCTGTATGATATGACGATGATGGCATCATATTACAGTAAATTATGTAAAGTTACAATTATAATTCAGATTATACTTACATAATATTTTGAAAGCTTATAATATTTAACAGGTATAAATACTCTAACAACGATGAATAAAAGCAATGTATTATATATACCACTAGTAATGATTGTATAAACGTCATAAAAAGAGTAATTTTTTACATTAACCAATTAAAACAAGAAAAAAAAAGCATACACACCACAACATACACCTATTTTAAAAAAGCCGAAATATACAAATTGATTTTTATTTTGTTTTTGACTTAATATGAGTACATACTATACTCTTTTGCCCGGGCCAGGTTCAATATAATAGATTGAGAAACTAAAGAAGAGTAAAATGGAAAAGGAACGGAGGAAGGTAAAAGGAACATGTCAATAATACTTCCAACATAGCCGATATATACAATGCTTTACGTTTAACAAATGAATCGGTCATTTACAAACTCTTGCTTAAGTAACATACGAAAAATAAAATATATGTTATACTGTTCTGTTTTTTTTTTTAAAAAAAAATTAAATTCTTTAAACTTGAATCCTTTTAAAATACTACTAGTGTTGTAGCCGAAACAAATACTGATGATATGATGCATACTTACCTATGGTATGAAAGTACGTCTTTCAAGTGGGTCATTTTATATAAAGTAGTGTACATTTGTAGGGTGTCCATATGAAAATTTTTCCTATTGTAGAGTGAAAAAAAAAATGAAATGAAATGAAATAAATTTGACATCTCTTTTTATTTTCCAACGATTTCACAATGTTGTACGTAGTCGGTCTCGGTTTAGGTGATGAAAAAGATATTACAGTTGCTGGTTTGGAAGCAGTCAAGAATTCAGAGCGTGTATATTTAGAGGCCTATACCTCCATTTTGACTGTTGGAAAAGAAAAGTTAGAAGAATATTATGGAAAAGAAGTGATCGTTGCTGATCGTGAAATGGTTGAATCTGATAGTGATAGCATTCTTGCCAATGCTGATACTATTGATGTTGCTTTCTTGGTTGTTGGTGATCCATACGGGTAAAGAAAGAAAGCAGGATGGGGTGGGAGAGGGAGAAAAGACAAAAAAAAAGAGTGATATTAATAATAGCGTTTTCTATATTAGTGCAACTACTCATACTGATCTTGTTATTCGAGCTCGTGAAATGAACATTCCTGTCAAGGTCATTCACAATGCTTCCATCATGAATGCCATTGGTGCTTGTGGTCTTCAGTTATATAATTTTGGACAGACCATTTCTATCGTCTTTTTCACAGAGACATGGCGACCTGATAGTTTCTATGACCGTATCAAAGAAAATCAACAATTAGGTCTTCATACTTTATGTTTATTAGATATTAAAGTAAAAGAACAAAGTATTGAGAATTTGGCAAGGTATAAAAGGGATAAAAGAAAAGGAAAGTAGAACACTATTATTAATCATTTAGATAATAGAGGTCGATTGATTTATGAGCCTCCTCGTTACATGACTGTCAATCAAGCTGTTGAACAGCTTTTAGAAATTGAAGAAAATCGTGGAGAAGGAATCTGCAAGCCTAATTCATTAGCTATTGGTTGTGCTCGTATTGGAACTGCTACTCAAAAGATAATTGCAGGTACCTTAGAGGAATTGGTTGAGGCAGATTTTGGAGGTCCTCTTCATTCACTTGTCTTAATCGGTTCTCGTATGCATGAAATGGAAGCTGAATTTGTAAAAGAGTTTGCTTTAAATAAGGAAACATTTATGGAAATTGTAAAGAAAGATTATATTCATTAAAGCTATATACAAAAATAAAGTATTGTAATTTTATTTTAATTCAATTTCATGTATTAAACTTGATAATAGATCTTTCATACTTCTAGATCCATACATCTTTTGAAGATTTTGTAATTTCGAGATGTATTCCTTTCCTTGCTCATTATTTGAGCCTTCTACAGTAAGATATGTATAGACATCTTTTAATAATTCAATCTCTTCATCAGCTTGAGAATACTCATCCATATATTTTAAACAAAGTTGGAGTGAGTTTTTATCATTGTCTAAAAGAATAATTATTAACTTAATACGGTAAATTCGGATAAAGTACTACTACTACTACTAACCTCGATATAATTTCGGTAAAAGGAAAAAGAATAAAGCCATTTTAGCTTCATTATATAATTGACCTTGTATTAAATATGTATACTCTGACTCAAAATTCCACGAGTCATGTGCATTTAAAGCCTTTGCTATTTGAATTTGCTTATAGGGAATATGGTATTCTTCAACTAATCGTCTTTCATCCGTCCATTCACATTGACGTAAAATATAATTTAGCTTTTCTGTAGGGCTACAAAAGTAATTGTAAGCAGCCTATTAACAATGGAATTAAGCCTAAAATTACCTTGGTAAGAACAGGGATGCATATATAGCCCAATCAACCAAATCGGTATGCTCTAGCTGATCAATCCATTTCAAACTAAAAGATAAATCTATATTATTTTCCTTTGTATACATCGATAATAACCAAACGAAATCAAGTGGCCATTCATCAAAATGGGCTAGTTTATGATCTCCTATCCACCACTGTAAAAGTTGAAACCAATAACAATCATAATCGGGTTTAGCTGTGTATTTAGCTGTCTTTAATTGCAGATTATCACGTTTTGGTTTATCAAACACTTGATTATAGAATTCTAGAGTAAGCTTATTGTCGTCATGTCTCTTTCCAAACCAAACATACATTCCTAAAACACACTGCCAATAGATGCCTTCTGTTACTGCAAATTTATCATCGTATTCATAACCTAATCGACCAGCTACCAAAAGCCAACATTTTCTATGGAAGACTGACATTTGTTGCCATTGACCTTCCGATTTAAACATTTCGATCTGGTTCAGTATGATACCACTCATGGACTTAAATTCTGAATGAATAATATATATGCTTAATGAAGTATCTTTTAACTTTCGTGCCTCGTCCGAAGCCATCTTGCGTTGTCCAAATGTTAAATAAATAAAAGCTGCCACAAAAGGATCATCATACGCTTTAAGATAACGTTCTAATTGGTACTGCATACCAGGTTGAACAAGATCACGAAGCCATTGTTGAACAGAGTCAGTTTTTTTTGAACGGAAGATAGCTATTGCTAAAGACCACAGTAACTGAATATCTTGTGAAGCATGTTTTGTGATAGTGGGTGTATTGTATACTGAAAGATCTGCATCGTTCTTTAAGGCTGCTTTAGGAAGTTGATTTGCAATGGGTATAAGTTGAGTTTGTTTATAAAATAAAGCCATGACTTCGGTCAATCTCTATAAAAGTAATTAGAGAGATTTTAAATGTTGAAAGTTTTTTTTTTTTTTTTTTTTTTTTTTTTTTTTTTTTTTTTTGTAAGAAAAAGAAAATAATACCTCCTCAAACGTTTTACTTTTTGAATCGACAATGCCACTATTTTAAATATATTATTAGAAATATGGTAAAAGAAAAGAAAAGAAAGTCATTTTATATACCTTTTGGAAAAGCCCATTAGAGGGCGTTTCTTTCCTTGAAGCATTCCCATATTTTAATTAAGCAGAGAAAAGAGCGGTAATTGTTTAATTCAAACTGCTAATAAATTTGTATTCCAAAAATTTCTCTTTTTTTCCAAAAAAAAAAAAAAAAAAAAAAAAAAAAATCAACAGGTTCATAACAAAGTATGCATAATTTAAAACTTGATATTTACAAGTATAAGGTATTTATTTTGACTTGTTTATTTTGTTTCGATGGCATCATTTTGACTATGGAATGAACAAATAAATGCATATAGTGGAAATTAATAAAGACATGATAATAAAAAATTTATGTATTTCTTTACCCTTTTTTTTTTTTTTTTTTTTTTTTTTTAACCCAGTACCAATACAAGACTTGAACATCACTTTTTTTCTTTCTCAATATAATATAAAAATATAACATGGAATATGATAAAGATCCTTCAGAAGAACAGCGCAAGTTGTGGAATGAGTAAGTGTCACGAATTTATAAGGCTTATTATCGTTAACAACACTATAGGAAACAAAATAAACTTCGAGAGCAACTTGAGTTGCAAGACAATCTTGAATTCGATCCCAACACTTTTGAAGATTTACATTACATTGCTGGTGTCGATCTAAGTTTCCCTCTCGACAATTATGAAAACGCAGTTGCTTGTCTTATTGTTATGAGTTTTCCTGATCTAAAGGTAAGGTAGAGTTGAGTTTACAGAGTCAAGTTTTAGTTGTTAAACCTTCATATCTAAAAACAGTAGTTTTGTAGGTTATCTATAAAGACTTCCTTCATACAAAACTTTATTTGCCTTATATTTCAGGTTATTTGGCCTTTCGAGAAGTGGATCCATTATTAAAGCTATTAAATCAATTAAAAGAAACGAGACCAGAACTGTATCCACAAGTAATTTTAGTAGATGGTTCGATTCTACCAAATTTTATATGTATGTAATTTGTCTTATTGAATGATATTATTTATTTAGGAAATGGACTTTTACATCCTCGGAAATTCGGTATCGCTAGTCATTTAGGAGTATTATGTAATACACCCACAATAGGTGTAGCTAAAAATTTCTTAATGATACCTGGTGAATTAGATGATTTAATAGAAACCAAGCGCAAATATAAACAAGTCTTATTAAAAAGGGGGGATGAGTACAGATTAATCGGTGGCCATATGACCTATGGTGCAGCTGTCCGTACCTCTGATCATGCATCTAATCCCGTATTTATTAGTCAGGGGCACCGAATTTCTTTAGAGACAGCCATTAAAATTGTATTAGCTGTGTGTCCAAGATATCGTATACCTGAGCCTATCCGAGCAGCAGATCATGAAAGCAGGGCTTATATTAAAGAAAATGCCTTCATTCAATAAATAATGATTCCCCTTTTGATACATATAAACGACTCTAATACATATATATATATATATGACTGAAGGTGTATTCATATGTCTTTATACTCTAATGAAAGACTTGTGTAATACATACGAAAATTATTCATTTTCATGATTCTTTCCTTTTCTATTTCTGATTATATATATGTATATATGTATATACATGTATGAAATAAGCAAGCGCTTTTCTACATAATTGACATTAATATAAGCATATGAAGCCTTTTTGTTAATAACATAACATAAAGAAGCTATTGATATCAAATAAATTAAGCTTTAGACATAAGAGGTACCCACTTTTTTTTTTTTTTTTTTTTTTTTTTTTTTTTTTTTTTTTTTTTTTTTTTTTTTTTTTTTTACATCTGTTTAAGCTGATAACAGTGATTGACATACAGTTATTATTTCGAGTAAATAGAACAGACTACTTTATTCACAGTACGTATATAATAAAGTCTTAATAATTTTTCATGGTCTATTTTTTGCAATGAATGTCCATTTTTTCAGCTTATTAAAATAAAGGGAGATTAGAAATAATAATAACAACACAACATAATTATTGAATACATGATTAGAATAAAATAACTTTATTGCTATTCTATTTTATATGTCTCTCTTTCTTCTTCTTCTTTAATTGTGTTATTATACGTTTTTAGGTCTCATTCTGCTTACTATCTTGTTCACTTTAGGCAATACAAGGTGTCCTACTAAAAGTCTGGACAAAAGAAACAAGATCATCGTAAAGATAATGAATAGCTCAGAAATACAAAAGTGACTAATTGAAGTTCCTATTTCAAGCCAGCTTCCATAATCAGTTACAAAATAGAAAAAGTTAACTGTTTGAATATCTGTAATACTCATCACTGACAGGAATAACGTAAAAGGTTGAAGATCTATACTAGAGCTAAGGATACCTAATACGGCAGAGGCCACAAAGAAGGGAATTAGGACCTTAATCATTAACAAAGCACCCATTAAGAAGGGATCAAATAGGGTCGTAAATCGATATACACTTTCCAATGAAAAGCTACTCATTGAGGCTATATTACCAGTACCGAAGAAGGCAACGTTGATAAAGAATAAAAAGAGAAGAACTGCACGAATATCGCTAGCTTGAAGTGGACGATGAGCTGAATGGCGGGTTTCCTTATATAATGTTCTTTCTACTTCAAGCCAAATAAGTAATGTAGTACAGAAACATACATAAAATAGTAATTCATAAGAAATACTAAGCAAGACCATTAAGGGAGTAAATGCAAAGCAAATAATAAGTAATCTAGCCAAGTAATCATCATAAGTTTTTCCACGATAAATAAAAGGGAAAATACTTGAAATCTCTATAATAGCAAAATAGTTATGAGTGATTCGTTCTTTAAAGCAATTTACTTATTTTTACCAATAATTATCCAACTTGCAGCTTGATTAAAAGTGGGAAGGCCTTCACGTTTCTGAAGACTGATAGAAGTAGAATATACAAGCAAAATACTAGCAATAATAACTAGTAACTGAACAATCATAATAAATCCAAGTTTCTTATTAATTCTGTTACTTTGTTTAAGTTTCCACAAGGCAAAAATACCCATCAATACAGCAATTACGCCACCAGCAATCCTATATATGTATATACATGTATATTAGGAATGAATATTATTGAATTAAATCTACACACTTACACAACAGAAATATTTTCGCCCTTTTCAACAGGTAATAAAGTAAACACACTAGTACAAAGACAAGATGCGGACCAGACAAACATTAAAGCCTTATTTTCTTTACGAATTCTAGAAGTCATTATCAATGGCCATGCTGATATAATCACAAATATAGCGCTAAGAATTTCACGATAAAAGAAACTATAAACCTATATATATATATATATATAATAAATATGAGGATAAGTTTGTAATAATAATAAGATTATAAAATTATACCAATGCTTCCAAGAAGAGTAAAGTAGAAATAACGATCAGAACAAAACGCATGTATCCATTCTTCAAGCTCAAACGTAATGCTTCAAATAATACACGACAGTTTGTGAAAACGCGATTCCAGAAAAAGATAGAAAAGAACACATAGGCATAATACATTTTTGGCATTCTTTGAATCCATAGCATACTGTAAAGCCCGCCTAGAATTAAGAAAGAAAATAAATTAACCATGATGCGAGATTTGACAGTGGTTTGTGATGGTGATGATAAAACAAAGTGTTTAAGAACAAACTGAAGACAAAAAATACACCATCCAATATAGCCTGCAGTAACAACACCTCTCAAGAATAGCCAGTCATATGTTTGGAAGTAACGTAAACCTTCAAGAGAAAGAGACATGAGTCTTCTGGATTTTTCTTCAGCAAGTTTATACTCTTTGTTATTAATTAAAGTTTGAATGTCTGAAATAAACAAAAGAGGATCGTTTTCACCAGACAAAGGTTGGAAAGGTCTAAAAAACAACTCATGTTTCTCCTTTTCATCTATTTATAATAAGAAATTTAGCCTCTACACGTAAAAAGAAAAAAAAATTACATTACTTACTATGCTTTGTTTGATATTGCTCTAAGATTTGTCGAGCATTTGTAAATGCAGCTTCAGCCTTTATCATCTCGTCAGCTTCCAAGTAATTTAAAGGTAATTCACCTACAGAATTCACAGGAAGAGGAGTGCCAATCAAATGTGCCATCAAAGGCGCAATATCAGCTTGAAGAATATCATCACGTTGAATATGAGATAAATCCCAGTTTGCAGAAAACTCATCATGACCTAATCCTGAAGTAATCGGTTTACGGACGCCAGCACCCCAAGCAATAATAGGAGTACGAGTATTATCAGGATGTCCATCACCATGACCACCTATACTACCTTAATTAAAAAAATGAACTTTCTCTGATTTTTTTATTATAAGATTTACCTCTATTATTCATTCCATGATCAGCTGTAAAGATATAACTAGTACGACCATCATGACCATAGAATTCTTCAATTAACTCTACTATTTCTTTAATTCCTTGATCAACTAATTTAATATTATTCAAGTATTCCTTTGACATTGGTCTAAATGCATGACCATTTGTATCCAAACCAAGCAAATGAAGGAAAAAGACGATTTTTTTTTGACGCAATTTTGCATTTAATTCGGGATCAACTGTTGCATTTTGAAAAAGATGTCGAACATGATCAAATACCCAAAGATCTAATTTTGAAGCCTCTATTATCATAAATATTAGTTCATATTCTCTCTCTCTCTCTTTTCTCATCTATTGAAACCATATTGTAATTACCTCCAGAGAAGTCTTCATATTCAGGTGGATACATGAATGTCTCTATTTTATTCGGATCACTTGCACCCTGTTGAAACATAGGTAAAATATCAGGAGAACCAAAAGACCAAGTGTGTTGGGATTGATTAAAGACCGAATCAAAGTTAACAGGATTCATTGTCCAGCCTATAGATAATTAGAATACAATAATTATATATATGTATATCATTATGTTTGTCATTATAGTAGTAGTAGTAGTAGTAGTACCTGTTGTAACTGCACTCACATCTTCATAAAAACCAGCGATGATAGCGACATGGCCAGGTCTTGATTCAGTAGGTACACGAGTATGTGATATACCCCAAGCACCATGGTCATTAATAATGTTGCGTAAATAAGGTGCTCTCGTTTCACCATTTTCATCTAATTCATAAAGTTTGTCAGCTCTTAAGCCATCACCTATCCATATACATGTTTAATTAGTTAATGATAGCATGAAATTCAATGAATCAGTACTTACCTACAAAGAGAACAAGTCGATCGGCAGGTGCATCAAAGGAGCTTTTATGAGGTTTCATGCCATGAACAAGAGGTGAAGTAAAATAAATATCAAAGATACTAAATAAATAAACGATGTGAAATATCACACCGATTATCAATAATCCTACACACGATGACATTTCCTTCAAAACGTGTTGAAAAACTGAAGAAGAAAAATAAAACAGCACTTTTTTTTTTCATGTTTTTTTTTTTTTTTTTTTTTTGTCATTAATTTTCCGCAAAAATAAAAAAAAAAGAGGCAGCATAGTAAAAAAATAGCGCAGAAGCAGATTGAAAGGCTAATAGATATAAATGATCATACAAATAAAACTCTAGTCTATAATTTGATTGTTTTTGCCTTTCACAGTACTTTATAAGGCAAATAAAATAAAAATTGTTAGTTGTCATTTTATTATATCCATATAAGGTACAATTTCATTTGCCTTATTTATTATGGAAAAATATATAATCCGCCAAAAAAAAGGGGGAAAATTTATGCCCCTGGTAAACTTTCAAAACTTTTCCTTTTTTTTTTTTTAAGTTTGGCATCTGTCAAAACAAAAATGCTTCGACATTCAATTTGTCTAAAGCAAATAATAACAAGTCGATACACAATTGCTGGAGGTGCTAGCGTTTTTAATATAATACAAAAGACATGTTATTCAACAAAACCAGGTTAAAAGCAACCACTCATAATATAAAACAAAGTATTTATTTCTTTATATATATGTATATACATGTATAGAATTTGAAATTGGTAAAGAAGAAACGATGGTTAATGGTCAACGATTTCCAAGAGATGAGTGGACTAATGTTACACCTACTGTACTTTCGAAAATTAACCGTAAATTACACTTGCAACCTCAAAATCCCATTTCCATTATTCGACAATTAATCGAATCCAACTTTCAAGACTTTCAAAAATTTAACAATCATAGTCCAATTGTGACTACGAAACAGAATTTTGATGATCTCTTCATTCCAAAAGACCATCCTAGCCGTACAAAATCAGATAACTATTATTTCAATAAGGATGTTGTATTGCGTGCCCATACCTCAGCACATCAAATTCAAGGTTTGATGTCGGGGAGCCGTAAGTTTTTAGTCAGTGGTGACGTCTATCGTCGTGATGAGATTGATGCATCCCATTATCCCGTATTTCATCAAATAGAAGGTGTCTTTTATACAGATAATGATATTCAACAACTTGGAACGGAGCTAAAGCAACTTCAAGAAGATAAAAAGACGACTAATATTCAACTTGTCGACGATACTGTGATTAAGCCAGAGAATCCTTACCAGACCTGTCATCAACCAGAGGCTGTAGACCTGATTGCAACTCATCTTAAACACTCCATCAATAGTATGATTCGAAATATCTTTGCTGACGAACCCAATCTAAAGGTACGATGGATTGATGCCTATTTTCCATTTACGAGCCCCAGTTGGGAAGTAGAAATTGAGTATAAAGGAGAATGGCTTGAGGTATTAGGATGTGGTGTTGTGAATCAGAAGATTATGAACCAAGCTCATTTAGATGATAAAATTGGATGGGCATTTGGTATGGGATTAGAACGATTAGCGATGGTATTATTTGGTATTCCAGATATTCGATTATTTTGGACTGAAGATGAAAGATTTATTAATCAATTCGAGCCAGGAAAGATCAACAAATTTATGCCATTTTCAAAGTATCCACCTTGTATCAAAGATATTTCATTCTGGATATCTGAAAATAAATGGCATGAAAATGATTTCTGTGAATTAGTACGAGGAGTAGCTGGTGACTTGGTAGAGACTGTTGAATTGGTAATGATATAAATATTTATATGTTAAATTATGATTATAGACTAATTTGTGGTGAATATAGATTGATGATTTTACACATCCAAAGACTAATAGACGAAGCTTATGTTACCGTATTAACTATAGATCTATGGATAGGTACATAAAAATGATACATATATGCAAGGAATGTAATAAAAAAAAACTAATTTGTATTTTTAGAAATGTTACTAATGAAGAAATAAATATAATACAAGAGAATGTTCGTAATACAGTAAGAGATGAATTTAATGTAGAACTTCGATAAATTAAATAGCATATAAATAAAACATATTTCAATGCATACAAAGTTTTTTTTTTTTTTTTTTTTTGTTTGTTTGATTTATACTATATAACACACAAAATTATCACAGCTAGATTTAGGTATTTTATAAGAAAGAGTAAAAGAAGAAGAGGAATGAGAGTGTTTATAGTAAACAATATTATTACATAATTCTATTAAGAGCATCATTCTTAGTAATTATATACACATTCTAGCATTTGATGATCCTATTTTTATTAACTTGTGTAGCTTTTATAAGCTTTGCTAGTCTTATTTCAACCTACTTAAATAAGAACAATATATGTATATAAATATATAAATATATCATAATAAATGATAGAAAAAAAAAAGGTTTATTTGCATATACAATAGTTCCAACGACAATATACTATTTAATTGTATAGTTCAATATTAAGCTACAATAAAGAGTAAAAAAAAAGAAAAAAAGAAAAAAGAAAAAAAGGGGGGCACATATATAAATATTATAATATCATAGAATAATCAATTCAAGTACG
This sequence comes from Cokeromyces recurvatus, assembly GCF_025118155.1. Classification (NCBI taxonomy): domain Eukaryota; kingdom Fungi; phylum Mucoromycota; class Mucoromycetes; order Mucorales; family Mucoraceae; genus Cokeromyces; species Cokeromyces recurvatus. The sequence goes on from NW_026251440.1 coordinate 55,103, forward strand.
ATCTTGATTTTCGAATTTCATCTTCAAGCTGGCAACCTCACGATCGAGGAATCTCTTTTGAGCTTCAGCACGTCTAGCAATTTCTTCAACTCGAATCAAATTACTTTCTGTGAGTTGAGATTTGTCAATTTGACTACTAACTTCATTTAACAAGTTCAAAACGGTACCAAGTTGATTAGGTAACCTACACATAATAAAATGAATAATTAATTCTACTCCTTTTCTCTTTGCCGTATTTTTTTTTTTCCTCTTTTCTATTATTACCAAGTTACAATAGGAGAGCCACCAGTAGCTACAGGATGTGATGTATGCTTAATGATATATTCTTTCGTAAAGTTCCAATGCCGATGACGAAAGGCTCGAATTTGATCAATATTTGATAAATAAATAGCAGCCGAGTTAGGATCTTGTAAAGCAAAATCTCGGAGGCCCAATTTGATAGCTTTATCTTGAACGTATTCTAAAAATTCGCGATGATTAGTAGGTCGATAGGATCTAAAGTCACGCAAGACCTTTGTTAAAGGATTCTCGGGCATGAGCTCAGTAATTTGAAATAAGTTATCCCCCAGGGGGACCATAGAATCATTTGCGCCTGATTCACCACGATGTACAATAGGGTTATCGCTTACACCTTCATAAATAACACCATCAGGGAACATGGGCTTTTATAAATAAATAAATAAATAAAAGTTATTATTACTCATTTGAGTGCATATATACATCTTTTTTTTTTATCTATTTTACTTGGTTTTTGGTCCCCATAATAAAAGTTCTAAACTTAATATAATCTTCAGGCATACTACGAGACCACATCATCTCCATTTCTTTGTTAATAGATTCATAAGTTTCATTTAAACCAACCATTTGCATATTAAAATTGGCTCTATCTTTCATTTCAACAGCTTTCAAAGCACCTGTAGCGTAACGTACAAGCTTAGGTGAATAAGAAACCATTGTTACATGGTTTAAAATAAAGCCCTTCCTATATATATATATACAAGATGTTCAGTCATATCTATTAGAGGAAATGATTTTAATATTATCTATCTTACTCTGATTCTGTTCCAGCAAATGAACGAATTAAAGCCAAATTATCATATGTAAGACCACCTAAAGGATTTAAACGTTTATAGTTGTATAAACTATGTATTTATAAATAAACATGATTTAAAGAAGAAGAAGAAGAAAAAGAACTTACGCATAACTTAAAGCACTATAAATATGAATTAGTCTTTATATCAATACATTATCATAGAACAGTATTACTTACTATTCCATAAAAGGTTGACTATGAATCTTTTTAGCAATTTTGGTTAATGGAACAGCAATATTCATAGGTAAAACTTTTCTTCCTAATCCATAGTCGCTTTTAATACGATAAAGAATATCACAAGGTTCAAGTAAATAAGCAGATGCAGCAAAGGTATAATCACGAAATAAAGCTATAAGAATCAAGAAATAACTAAGTCTATATTTATATATATATATATATGGTGACTTGTAATCATTACCAGATAAAAGACGTTGATCTGTGATATGATCTATTTCATATAAAGGAAGCTCATCTCTAATAGCATCACCGAATTGGCCACTTGCTAATAAGCCAGGAGAGCCATCTACTAGTTGCATTGGCATACGTTGTAAAAGAGATTCTAATTTATTAAATTCTTTAGGTAGTTCAACTAATGGATCCTGTGTAGGAAGAAAGCCATTTTCAGTTCCTACTGTAAAAGTTTGGATAGAAGGCTCGATTCTTTGACTCTCTGTAATGAATGATGAAAGGAGCCTATTGTAACCAAAAGAGCTTATAGGCTTCAAATGATTTGGTTTGATTTTACGTAGAATAGTAAACATAATTTGAATTAAATAGAAGTTACTTTTTTCTTCTTCCTTTCTCTCACTCTTACTCTCTTACTTGTGCTTTTTATATATCTACAGAAATACAGAATACCGCCAACTTACTTTGCCATCGCATAATAATACCGTCGAATAATATATAAAGAATCATGTCTAAGGTCGTCTTTTTTCCCACGAAGGAAAAAGAAACGAGTCCAATGGGAAATTTCTCAAGTATGCTTCATTCTATTTTATTACAAGTCATCCCCTCTTTATTATTATTATTATGCATAAAATCGTGAGAATTATGGTTAAGCAGGTAATAAGCTTAACTTTTTAATTGAAATACTTTGATTTGAAGAATTTTTAAGAATACACTCCTTTAAGAGGACTGTTTGTCTCTCTTTATCCATCACTTTCCAATTTGGTGATGCTTGCTTTTTAAGCCAATTAAAATCCTCGATTTGATCAAAATAATTAATTGATTCCTATACATGTATGAAAATGAGTGTTAGAGAAGAGATTTCATTTTGGGCTTTACACATTATATAAATATTTACATTGGCGTTCCAACAACCAACTTGAATAGAATCTGAATCTTCTATAATAGGTCGACTAGTAACATGTAACATCATATCTACATGATGGGCTTCATGTATACGAAGCTTTGGGATACATATAAGTTTTATTATTAAAGATTTTTTTTTTGTTTTACCTGATGACAGCCGACAAATAAAGTCGAGTAATTGAGACCATAAATCAATACAGAACCTTGTATAAGGCCTCCATAAATAACACAATGATCGACATTTTTTACATGTATAGCTGAAATCTGAACATCTTTTTTCCCTAAAATGATGATGCAATTTTTGAGATTTGATAAAAGAACCTCTATGCTTTTTGTTTGATTAACATCATCATCTAATGATAATATTGAATTCTCTTTATCTTTAAATAATACAGTAGCATCGGATAATAGAGTGTCTTCTTTTGTTTCCACTTTCAATTCTTTTTTAGGAACAGAAATGGGTGTTGTTTCACTCTTTTTTTACGTGATTTAAAAGAAAATTTAGCTTTAGGAGTTAACTCTGCTTTTGTTCTTTCAAGTGAATCAGTTAATTCTTTTAATTGCTGTATGAAAAAAAAAAAATTAGTTCCCTATTTTTTTTTTTTTTGGATGCTTAAAGTAGCTTAAAAAATACTTGCTATAGAAAATTGTCGCTCATCATAAGATGGAATAAAATCAGTTGCCCTTGTCAATTTTTTTTCCAGATTATTTATATTTTGTAAAATGGTATTAAAGTGATTGGCTAGTTCTGGTTTTAATAGTGTTCTTGATTGAGAAATTTGGTCTTCAATAACTATAAATTAAAGCAAGTCAAGTTGGACTTCAAACTAAAATAAAGGCCAATTTAAATAAAAACCTTGTCTTTCTGACTTGAATTCCAACCAGAAATCATTTGAAGCTTCTGTTGCTGATTTTTCTGTCATGTTCAATAAATAAAAAAGAGCGAAACAAATAATAAAAAAAATTATTTAAGTTATTTATTTTATTACATAAGCATTGAAATAAACAAGTAGAAAAAAAAACACACATGTTCATTCCAAAGTAAGAGATGGATACCATGTGAAACATCATCGACATTTAGTGTTAACTATTAAAGTAAAAAAAAAAAAAAAAAAAAAAAAAAAAAAAAAAAATAGGAGGCTTTACTGAATTTGTATCAGAATGAATATTGCGACATACAAAAGAAGATTGATAACATTGCAATAAGGAATATCCAATCACAAAGTAAATAATACCAAAATTAGTCATTTTATTTGGCATCTATATTTGTCTTTCGTCATTGTTTTTTCCCCTGATTGTTTATTTTCCCTTTTCAATGTAATCAGCTGCTTGTCCCTTATTTGCTGTTTTCATTTTTGTAACTAAATGATCGTCATGTGTGTATTTAATTTCTGTTTATTTTTCATAAAAAAAAAAAAAAAGAAAGAAAAAAAAAATAATTATAAATCGGTGTACATCTATAAATTTATATAGATTTCACTTTCCCTTTTTTTTTTTTTTTTTTTTTTTTCCTTTTCTTTATCTTTAATGAAACCAATTTTTATTTCAACTGCTATCTTTTTGCTTGCAAGTACTTCATATGGTGCTGTTATCAATAATGGCCATCTATTAGCTCGAAAGGAATATGACCGAGGCCTTGCTCGTAGTTTTGGACCTGATGTTCCTTATCAGGAATATACCAATTTAAATTATATGCAACGTCAGCAAGATTATAGTGCTTTTACTTTGACCCAAGATCCAGCTGATATTGCTATCGCCTTTGCTGAAGCGGAACTGGTGAACGGTGAATATATCGTTCAATCTGTCTATAAGTCTGATTTAAACGGTGTGACTCATGTCTATCTAAGACAAAAGGTCAATGGATTAGAAGTACTTAATGGTGATATCAACATTAATGTAGATAGATTGGGTCGTATTATTTCATATGGTAACTCATTTGCTAGAGGTAGTCCAAAGATGCCACGACAAGAAGAAAGTAAATCCATTTTTAAGGTATACTTCAAATCTGACCTCTTCTTGATATATATAGTTTACTCATAAATATTTATTTATATACTTGTATAATAGCATATTCAAAATGGTTTACAGATTGTTTCTAGTTCATTCTCTCAAGTTGTCTTTCAACAAGAGGAACAAGAGGATGATGACATTGTTTATAATATTATAAGCCCATATAAAAGAGTGATTGATCCAGCTGATGCAGTCTTATCATTAATGGCCTTTGTTAAATCTTCTTTACCAGATCCAACTATCTTGAATTTCTTGACACCTGAAACATTTATTACCTTGAGTTCTTTCAAGGGCTCTCATGAGGAGGATACGACGGTTATTCAATTCGAAAATGTCCCCTTTGCTGAATCCCCCGTCGAGGTTCGTCAAGGTTATATACAGACAGAGACAGGTGATTTGCAGCTTGTCTGGGATGTTCAATATGAACTTCAAGATAACTGGTATAATGCACATGTGAACGCACATGACGCTACCCTCATCAGTCTTGTAGATTGGGTTTCAAGTGCATCCTATTACAATATCATCCCCTTTGGCTTTAATGACCCTCATGAATCCCTTCAACAACTTGTCAAGAATCCACATGACCCCTGGGCAAGTCCAGATGGTTGGCATACACAAGGATTTATCGCCAAGGGGGCCAAGACCTATAACGTCACGATCGGCAATAACGCTTACACACACACAAACCCAGATGGTGGATCAGAATGGCAAAACAATTATCGACCTCAGGGACACCCTAATGATGACGGTGAAAGTGATGGTGATCATGGTCTCGTCTTTAATTATGAGGCCCTATTTGATCGACAGGAACCAAAAGAATATCAAGACGCAGCCGTAACGAATTTATTCTATTGGTGTAATATAGCGCATGATTTCTTTTATCGTTATGGCTTTGATGAAAAGGCGGGGAACTTCCAACAGGATAACTTGGGTCGTGGGCCTGAGAGTGGTGCTGGAGATGCGGTGATTGCGAATGCTCAAGATGGGTCCGGTCGTAATAATGCGAACTTTGCCACACCACCCGATGGTAAACATGGCAAGATGCGGATGTATGTCTGGGATCAAACGAAGCCGATGCGCGATGGTGATTTTGAAAGTGGCATCGTGATTCATGAATATACGCATGGTGTATCTACACGGTTAACAGGTGGACCCAAGAATTCAAACTGTCTAGGTTGGGGTGAAGCAGGTGGGATGGGTGAAGGATGGGGTGACTTTATTGCAACCGTGATTCGAATGCGTAAGGGCTATAATCGTTCTATCGAGTTTGGTATGGGTGATTACTCAAATGGGGGTGAGGGTATTCGTAAATACAAGTATTCTACTTCAAAGGAGACAAACCCAAGTACCTATTGTATCATGGATCGATTTGATTATTGGGGTGTTCATGCAAAAGGTGAAGTCTGGGCAGAGATGTTGTATGAGGTTTATTGGAACTTGGTCGACCGTTTGGGTTTTACTGATCAATGGTTCCCTCCTACTCCTACTCCTACTGCTGCGGCTAAAGCGAAAGCGAAGACTGCTGACCCTGATAAGATCACATTGACAGAGGACGAGATAAAGATGATTCGTAAACATATTACAAGTCATGGTAACACGTTGGCTGTACAACTCGTCTTGGACGGCATGAAACTTCAACCTTGTAACCCAAGTTTTATATCAGCTCGTGATGCCATCTTGGAAGCTGAAAAACAATTAACTGGTGGTAAATACTATTGTGATATTTATCGTGCCTTCGCTAAGCGTGGACTTGGTCCTGGTGCTAAACTAGAAAAGAAGGGCTGGATTGAGCAACGTGTTGAAAGTTATTCACTTCCTGCTGAATGTGAAGATTAATTCTTTTTTTTTTTTTTTTTTTTTTTTTAAGTTTCTATATTCACACAATTATGATCATCTGTAATAGAGCCATTTGTCTCTTTTCCTATACATACATACCTATAACTTTTCTTTCTCTCTCTCTCTCTCTCTCTTTTCAAATTTATATATGTTTATAACTTTTATTTTTTTTTCTTTTATATATATATGTTAAATATAATAAACAAAGACTGTAGTTTTTTTTTTTTTTTATTATTTATTTAATTGGTGGAATTTTCATCAAGTAAATTATTATTTACCAAAGGAGGTATAATTGTTGTGTTACTGCCAGAAATGGATGGATTCGTATTGTTCGAAGTAAGAGAAGATGTATTTGTAGTAACAGAAGAAGTTGTATTCATTGCATAAGCAGGTAAACTAAAATAAGTCCCTACATCAGCAATCATTGTCAAGTCACCTAACATGGTAACAATCTCTGGTGATGAATAAATGCTTTCTGGTAAAGAAGGTAAAGAAGAAGGATATGACTAACAAAAAAAAAGGCTTAATTAAAGAGATGAATATGAATGATATTATTGTATTTACCCTTTCATCTTTAAAAGAGGAATGATATCTTAAAAATATACCACAAAGAACAAATCGAACAATAAAATAATATAGAAAATCATCCGACATGAATCTTTTTACACTTACATCTATATTATAAATAAGAAATGAATAAAAGCATCTATTTATAAATAATTATTTATGTGAATTTTACCAACATTGGCGTCGTTTATAAGAAGATCACCAATTGCCTTTTCCATAGTAGCTAATTTCTTAACACAGTCGTCCCATTTCTGTTGATCCAAATTACCAATATCCGAAATAGAACAAAATCCTAATAAGGGCGTATGCAAAAACAAAGTAAAAAGACTTCCGATTTCTGTCTTGTCCTGAACAGAGGATGGGTATTCAATAGGTGACATTAAACACATAAGTGGCTGATTAAAAATAGTAGGCATCGTCTTGAATTGTGTACTATAATCACTATCGATGATTAAAAAGAGGGGTTTACGAGAGAAAGGAATCAAATCAGCTGGATGCAAGCAATGAACTGAAGGAGGCAGTGTTTCAGTTGGTGTGTTTCCTGTTATATTGGATGCAGTTGCATTTGTAATAGTTGCGTTATTATTATTATTATTCATATTATTATTATTATTATTATTATTATTAGTAGTGGTAGTGGTAGTAGTAGTGGTAGTAGCAGTGGTAGTAGCAGTAGTAGTAGATACTGCTGCAGAGGCTGAAGAAGAAGCTGCAGCTGTATTGGATGTAACAGAATTTCCAACCATTGTTCCTGCATTGTTATTATTACCTGTATATATGGATGAAGTCGTTGCCATCATTACACGTTCTGTATTAGTAAGTTGTTTACCTTTTGGGTTATTTGTCAAAACACCGCCCCCATATCCCGAGTTGACTTGATCTGGATAGACACAACCATCTGCAGATACGTAAAGAAGTAAAGCCGAATGTTCACTTGTGTCTTTGAAAGCAGTAGAGATATAAACTAGTAATTGATTTAATGAAGGTCTATAAAGAAGATATTTATGTGGATTCATTCGTTTTGTCAATGTATTCGAACTATTTATTTTTGCATGTTGTTGATCCTCTATATTCGTATTGTTACTGCTTTGAACTGCAGATGGATGCAAAACTGAAGGCTCTCTTTCCAATGATTGTAGCATACGATACATATCCAACGTAAGTTCAGAAAATTTGATTTGCTTTTGGTAATTACCTACTAAAATAGCTTCCTGTAATTTTAACTTGGCTATATTAGTATGACCCATATTTCTTTCTGGAATATGAAAGGGCAATCGATGATCGATCTTGTCGGGCGTACGATCCAGATTGATAGGAATGAGTTTCTTTTCTGCTTCAGAAAAATTACTTATCTCATCCAAGACCCTTTGCCATTCCTTTGCATCAGGAGGTTTATAACTTTTCGTATATTCTTCAATTAAACCTTCTAATTCAGAAATCAATAGACGTATATTTTCATTTCTATTCAACAAGAGACAAACAATGATAAAACGTGCATAATATCTCATCTTTTTAACCATAAGTGCAGCACTATGTCATGATATAAGTAAACTTGATATTATTGCATAATAAAAGCACGTACTTACTTTCTTACTTCTAAGATATCTTTAAAGTATTGCCTTTCATGAATTGCTTCATAAAATACATAAGCTTCATGTAAGTAATTTGTTTCACTTGTCCTTAGACTAATAACAACCTATTAGACACATACAAGAATCATATAAAGTATTATATATATATATATATATATATATATCTTACTAATAATGATAATAAAGCTGACCAATCTTGCTTGCTATCTCACCTACTTCCCAACGTTTTAAGCCATAATTGTTCTTATTCTCAAGAACTGATCTATGTGTTTGTTGAAACTTCCATAACTAATCACAGAGAAGATGAATATAAATGTATTTTTCTATCAAGTTTTCATTTTTGGTTTTTTAAAAAGTCTCTAACCTTTGTATATACTTCAAATGTTTTTTCAAAATACTATATAGATATAACCTGAATTAATTTTTTTTTATTGTTAGTAAGTAAATTAATGAATAGCTTACTGGTCTCCATTGACGATGACTTCCTGTAGGTGGTAAATCTCTAGTATGCATTAATCAATATTGATATTTTCTTTTTAAGAAAAAAAAAAAGTATGTAGAGGGAGAGAGAGAGAGCTTCTATTTTTGTTACCTTAATCCACTAAATAAGCTTTGACTCTTTTCTAAAAGATATTGAAATTCTTCTACAAGTTTTTGATTTCTTATAGATTCTTCATTTGATGTTAATTCTGAAGCTACGGCTACTGCTGCTGCTGCTGCTGTTGCCACTGCTGCTGTAGTAGGAATTTGACTTTCGTTCGAGACTATACTACATGAAAAAAAAAAATAAATGAAAAAAGAAAAAATGTCTATATGCATGTTAATATACCTGAAGGTGTTGTTGTTGAACTTGTATTAGATTGTTGTTGTTGTTTTGTATTCTGTTGTAATGAAGAGTCCACATTGACTGGATTAGCAATTGAACTCATAATTACTTGTAGAATAAGAATAAATAAATATGTTGCAGAAAAAAAAAAAAAAAAAAAAAAAAGAAAATAAAATAAAAGAACTCAGTCCGTGAAGTTGCCTCAAATATTAATGAGAAAAAATAAAATAAAATAAAGGAAATAAGGAAAACGATAATAATATTATTAAAGAAAATGAGTTAGATAATTAAGATAAATACTTCTATAATAGATGTATGATAAACAACACTCTAATAGCAGAGGAATCATTCAGGGCAATGCGTGTGTGTATGTTTTCATCATTTTTTATATTTGAAATAAAATACCAACATTATTTTTTGTGCCTGAATAGTTATTAATAATTGGCATAGATTGCTTGTCAAATGATAAACAGTTTGTAAGAATCCTTCATATAAGCAGCTGAGCAAAATTAGATTGAAGCAAATGATATTTGTATAAAGAATGACTATTTGTTGTTGTGTGTGAGATTTCAATGTGTGAGAAGATATGAAGGTACAATCTTGTAGTACGAGTAATTCTTTAAGGCATATTAAGATCAGAAAGAGATAAAGGAATAATAGTAGTTTATAAAGAAGAAGAGTGAATAAAGAAAATTGAAGGATTTGATCTATTTTCTGATGGTAATTTTTTTTTATTATAAAATAATGTTGGACGACAATTTCTATAATATGATAATTGGTATTGATTTGAGCTTATTGGATTATAAATAGTTGATTTTGATGCTTCATTTGCTTCACAAGCAAGTGAACAAAAGACCCTATTCTAATGATACAGACTATTTATAAGCATGTATGTATATATGTATGTATGTATGTATGTGCTTACATCATCCAAAAGTCTCTTCTCACAAAACAAGCAATAGTTTAATTCCATCAGAATAATGACTGTATGAAGGGGAGAGAGAGAGAGAGAGAGAGAGGGGGGAAAAAAGGCAATGTTGTATTTATGTACAATAGAATAGCATACTTTTTTTTTTATACTTCAGACGAGAATGAATTTCATTTTTGGGATACGCACAATTAAAAAAAAAAAAAATACAATTTATTGAACCAAATAGAAAGAGGAAGATATACACATTATGTGAAATGAATTTGATATATGAATTTATTCTCAAAGCCCCTATATCGGGTATCATTCCCTTTGTCTTCTTTATCTAATTAACGCAAGACATTGATCAAAAATAGGACAGACGAAAGCAGAGAAATACTAAAAGTAATCATAATAGGTCCAAATGATTCACGGAAAGAACTAGCTGCATTATAAAAGCAAAGAGGACAAAAGCTCGCTAATAATAAAGATGAATATAAAATAAGAGAAATAGGAATAAATTAACTACTTCTACTTACAGATTGTTGTATAAGGATCATAGAAATCAGGTGTATAAAGTCCAACTGACAAAGTTGTACAAGGTGATAACCATCCAGGTACATAGCCAGCACTTACACCTCGTTGATCATAAAGTTGAATTTTATAAAACCCATTCATTAAGGGTGCTGATGGTGTAGAAGCATTTCCTAAGTTCCATACAGCAGAAGTTGCCGCACCTTCCATAACAGTGATAGGATAGGTGACTGAGTTGGGTCCTACTGCATTTAATGTCAAGCTGACAGGTTGAACAAGTAAATAAGAATATGTCCATTTGAAAGTGACGTTTGAATTAGCTGTGATTGAGTAGACTGGATTGACACCACTATGCTTTGTAGGAGTGACAAAGGTTGCAAAGGCTGGGTAAACAGAGTTACCATAACTTGCAGAAGTAGGTAGATTTGATAAATTGTTTGCTGTTGATGTTGGGTTTGAAGACATTGCTGTAGATATAGACTGTGTAGGACTAGAATTTATAGAGTGAGAAGGAAGAGGAGAAGGAAGATGTTGAGTTGCAGTAGGGATTATTGATACAGAAGATGCTGTAGGATGCGAAGCTACTGAAGTACTAGATGCTACTCTCATAGAGAATAAAGATGGCATTGATTCTTGTTGTCTTTTTAAAGCCAATATCTCAGCAGCTATGATGAAAAAAAAAATCAATTATTAAAACAGTACTCTAATATAATATACGATACGAATCATAATCATTTACTTACATAAAAGCTCAGAATCTAAAATACATGTGCAGATAAATAGATTATTAGTGGCCTATGTCTAAAAATGTAACAATACACTTTGTGTACCTCTTTTTTCTACTGCATAAACTATATTTATTAAATAAAAGACTGCTAATATTAAAAAACTAATCAACTTCTTCCCTGTCATATTTTATTTTTATTATTTATTTATTCTTATATTTATAAAAAAAAAAAATAAAAATAAAAAAAAATAAATAAACAAATAAACAAATAAAAAAAATAAAAAAATTTCTTATAATAATTTACTGTTATTTTACTTTTACTTTATTAAGATGGAGATTTAATACATTCAATGTTAATAATGTTTCATTATATTTTTATAAATCAAATTGGGCTGCGAATGAAAAAGCAACCTTTGCTGCCATTTTACGTCTTTCTTCCATCGATAAGCTCTTCCCGTGTTCTTTTTGTTAAAAAAAAAAATGAATAAGCCCTTTTTCTTTTATGACTCAATTTAATAGTCTTTTACCTCTCATGGATTGAATCGTTTCGAATACTTTATCCAAGCCATCTTCTTCATCAATATTTCCAAATAATTCTTTTCTCAAACTTTCAATTTCATCTTGTGTAGGTAAATCTATAAATAAAATAGATTTGAGTAAAAAAATGTATTTTTTTTTTTTTTTCATTGGACACAGCTTACCTAATAAATCATCATCCAAATCATTCATTATTTTTAATTCATCTTTCTTATTATTCTCTTTTTCCTTTATCATGCCATCCCACATATTATTCTCAAGCGTCGCTAAAATTAAATCCATGCCTACTTTATCCATTGGCATCTCTGAAGTCTCGTCCATGTCTACATACATAAAATTATTTGAGGCGCACCAATCATAAATAGTATGTTCCATCTCTTCTGTTAAAGGCTTCTTTGATGTTGTGCCAAGAACAATGCGAACATTAGGCTCTGCTTGTTCTATAAATGGTTTCCATCTTTTCACTGCATCAAATGTATTTGGCTATCACAAAATTATACACATATAAGAAATAGGTTGTCATATCTATTCTATTCTATCCTTCTTATTTGTTATCTACTATTTACCTTATTTTTATCGAATAGATAGATAAAGGCGTCTACTACTTTACTAACATCTGAATCCTTTTCACAGTAAGCTTTGACAGTATCTGGACTAGGATCTATTTCGTCTAACCAAAAATCAACATTTGCACTGTAATATTTGGTTTTAATGGCATACGGTATACAGACACCTACTACATCACCCTTTGTTTCTTTTAATCGATCATCAACAAGTGTTTGTAAGAATTCTCTATTTGATGTCCTAAAGAGATCTACAATAATAAAAGAAGTTGATTTATATATATATAAAAGTATTGCAAGAATATATATATATATGTATATGTATATATCGTTCTCTTTACCAATAACGAATTGTAATGTACTTTTATTAGGATGACTTGTAACAAAGATCTTATTTTTCAGCATATTGTTACCAAGTGAGAAGAAGGAAAATAATAATAATAAAAAAAAAACCAGTAACCAGAAGCTTTCATTTTATTTGGTTTTTGAACTCAGTGATTATTATTACATTCATTCATTTTGATTCTTCTAATGTAAAATTTACATGTAATAAAATCGAGTTATAGAATAAAAGTACGTTATTTATTTTATAAGAATGAAAACAGGTACGAATCATATGAGCACATAAATATAAACATTTACGTGTTAAAATAAAATCGATCGACGATTGCGCGCACACACACACACAAAATTGAATTAAGCAGAACGGATTAAAGCACTAAACTATGGCGAAAAAGACAATAATTTATTACTCTTACTTAACTCTATCAACTGCTCCATTTCCTGTCTTTCATGCTTTGGTAATAAAAAGGAAAATGACTTATACAGGATATCTTTCTTCTTCCACCACGATAATCTTTTTAATGACTCTATTCTTTGTTCTATAACTGATTTGAATTCTTCATCTTTGTATCTATTTTGTTCATATATCTCAGCGTCCCAGTTTTGTTCACGAAGAATGATCTCATCTACCAATTCTTGCCATTTATTTGAAATTAACATTTGATGAGACTTTCTTGTTGTTTCATTTATTACTGTCACATTTAACACGTCCTTCTGTTCATTGTCAAATATAACTCGAATGATATCATTAGGTTGAAGATTGAAATAAATTGTACCCAGTAACTTGTTGTGATTGACATTCGTTCTGAATCCTCTATAGATGGGCATCTCAATTATATTTGTTTTATTGGTTGAGATGGAGGTAAAGAGAGCAGACTGAGGTCCCTCCAGAGAGTACATTTTCAAAATAGGATACATGACTCCGCCTATTAGTTCAATGCCATAATGCACAGGGTTAATATCAACGGCTCCCAAGATTGTATCCTCTTCTTCTTGATAAGCTAATAATCTATCTCTGCTCTGTAGTACTTGACCCATTTGAATTAGCTTATCAAAGGCTATAGATCGACATAACTTGATGTGACTATTTTCATGATAGTTCTTTATTAATTCGTTTATAATCATGTCTTGTTGTGCATTGTAATTAAATGATGTAGTAATGATTATCGTTAAGTTTAGTTGTTGTTCCTGAGGAGTTGCTGTCATGATGGATGTGTCATAGTTGAAAGCAAGAAGGTTAGATACATTATTTAATAGATCATTCAAGACTAAACTTGATAAGTAAGTATAGTTATGAAGGGTAGATGATGACAAGATATCGATTATACCATCTTCTTTTTCGACATGATGAATAGTGAAACTATCATTTTCGTCAAAGTGTAGTACTGAGTAATACATATCAGACTCTTTATCTTCATTAGCACATGCTACTATTGCAGCCGTTGTTTTACTTGTTCGATAAACATAAGAACTACCTGTTTCTAATGCAATCTCGTGTATTATCTCCCAATCACTAGGACTGTAATCTAGTGTAAGGGAACTATTATATATTAAATTTTTTTATAGCGCATAAAGAACATATAAATTACCTTTAGGCATTATAATAGAAGTGTATATCAAACTATGACTATTCTATTGGAGATAAAAGGACTCAGTCTAACTTCATATTGGGATGCTTTTTTACTTACATCAAACTGTATTTGCAGACTATATTTAATTCTCTTGAATAAGATTATTAACTCTTCTTTAAAGTTTTCTTGAATATGATTTGAAAATAAGAATTCTTTATCAACACAACACGTAGACTCCACTTTTAATGTTGGATCATAAAAAAAGAATGGAAAACGTAGCATTGAGTCAGCAGAGATATTATGACTTGGGCATTCATTTAATATCTCTTTGAATTCAATGTCACTACTACCACTACTACTACTACTACTACTACTACTTGGCAAATGATTCGTATCAGATACTGTCACGTTTGCTGCAGTTACTTTAATTCGTGTTGAAGGTTTAAATGATTCAAATTGAATATTTAAAGCAATCATGAGTAGTGTATCTTTACTTTCTTCTGCTAAATTATGATTATATATCAGTTGTTTATAGAAAGAAAGAAAGAAACAAGTAACCTTACATGATGGTATGAGTCCTTTTATCATAGACGGTCCACATAATAAACCGATACTTAATAGTGTAGTAAACAAGAATGATTTGAAAAAGAACATAAAAAGAAGAAGATGTTATTGTAATACGAAAGACGAGTTAAAGTAAAAAGTAAAAGGTAAAAAAAAAAAAAAAAAAAAAAAAAAAAAAAAAAAAAAAAAAAAAAAAAAAAAAAAATGAAACCACATGTTAAAAGCCTCTATTTGGTTCCTCTATTCATCAAATATCGTTTTCGTGGTATACTCTTTTCCTCCCTTTTTATTTTTTTTTCTTTAGTTGATGAACTAATCTATACAAAAGATGATGGTCTTTAGAGAAGAAGTAGCTTGACCTTTATTTTTTTTTTTTTATTGCCGAATAGTTACTCACAAGCGAAGCGTTTTTATTGGAACAAAAAAAAAAAAAAAAAAAAAAAAAAAATACAGTAAATATGGTAAAGAAATAACCAGCAATAAAATGTTTTTCCTTTTTTTTTTTGTTTGTTTGTATTAAAAGAATGAACGACTCCACTAATAATAAAAAACCAATTCAATCACACCCCAAAAAGTCAATTGATATTGAAGAACTAAGACGACTTAAACAAGCAAAGAAGGAGGCTAAAAAGAAACTTAATGCTGCTGCTAATCAAAACAACAAACAACATAATGAACCACCTAAAGTACTCGAACGTTTCTTTGCGACTGTACCATATCAAACAAGTTTAAAAGTTGTTTCGGGGAGTATTCGTGTCATGACGTTTAATGTAAGACGGAATATAGACATCTAAAAGTTATAATAAATATCAAGATCTAAAACAACAAAAAAAAAAAAAAAAAAAAAAAAAAAAAAAAAAAATACATAAATGTATATACACATTTGACTTAAAATTAGATCTTGGCTCAATCATTGATTAAACGTGAACTGTTCCCTGAATCTGGTGATGTACTTAAATGGGTAATAAGAAAAAAAGTATCATATTTTGTGTTAAATGTATTAATAATGTGATAGAAAATTAGAAGAAGAATGATTATAGATGAAATTAAACTGTATAATCCAGATATAATTAGTCTACAAGGTAAAAAAAAAAAATAAAAAAAAAAAAGGTATTAAATAATATTTTCTAGAATTGGATAATTTTGAATCTTATTATGAGGCTATATTTACTGAAATGGGATATAAGGTGAAATATGATTGTCATCCCTCAAAACGACATGGTTGTGGTATAGCGTATAAAGAAGCCAAACTTATAGAAGTGAGTTATGAGACAATTGATTATAATACTGATACACTATGTCCACCTTCGTACCTTACAGGCAATATAGCTCAATTATTGGCTTTAAAAATCAATAATGATATCGGATTTGTGATAGGCAATACTCACCTTTATTGGAGACCTACCTCCAATTATGAACGTTTTAGACAGACATTAATATATGTAAATCGGTTCTTAGAATTCAAATCCAAGTTAAAACCAAATATGAAATGGATATCTTTCCTTTTAGGTGATTTCAATACCACGCCTGATGATCCAGCTTATGGTATATTAACAACGAATGAATTGACAAAAGAACAAACAGAAGATTTAAATGTTTCGAGAGTATATAAAAAGCCAAAAGAAGATAAAGAAATAGAACAAGAAGCAGAAGAAGAGGATGAGAATACGACAAGTATCGAAAGTCTTGATTCAGTAGATCAACTTGTATCAAAATATAACAAGAATTGTCAATGGGAGAGTATTTATAGTCATTATCGTGATGTAACTACGAACAAAGAAGAACTAGGCCTATTTGGTGAACCAAAGATTACAAATTATACTGTTTACTTTAAAGGCATATTAGATTATATGTTTATACCAAAAAAGGATCCAGTTCATATCAAACAGATATTAATGCTACCACAGGAAGCTGATTTAAAGCCTTCATTACCAAATAGGAATTTTGGTAGCGACCATTTATGTCTTGTAACAGATATTGAATATTAGTATATATTTGAATAAATGATTTATTGTTTCAAGTGTTAAATCTTCTTTTGTAATTTTCCTTTTGAAAGTTAATCACTTGAAAATAGTTAAACAATCGAGTAAAGAAGAGAAAAGAGAGATGATAATGTTGTTTATTCTTATTTTCTACAGACATAACTGCTAAAACATTTTAAATATGCTTGCCATTATCAGTTCGAGTATTTTGTTTGAAGTTAGAGCCGAGCCACTTAACAAGTGAATTATAAATAATACGATCCAATATATTAACATATAAATGGATATGTATACTAAGACAGACTTTTTTTTTTCTTTGTTTTATCTAATACTTGTGTAATAGATTGTATCAGCTTGTAGCACAGAGCAAATAATAATAGACGATATTATCTTATTTTATTTTATTTTATTTTATTTTATTTTATTTTTATTTTATTTTATTTTTCTATATGAATGATAATTATGAATATACATAGAAGAAGAGTAAAAAGAAAAAAAGAGCAAAGAGTAGAAGAAGGGGAATAATATATAATAATGAGGTAAAAGGAACTAAGGCTACTTATTCATCATAAGGACCATTCAAAGGTGTATGAGATCTCGAATTAACATATTTTTTAATTTGCTTCACACCACCTTGAAGAGATAAATTTTCAGGACCGATTAAAGATTGATGAACATGTTCAATGGACTTGAAATATTTAACCGTCTTATCAAAAAAAAAAAAAATAATAATAATAAATTTAGTCATTGTTTGTAATGACCCTGTTCTATGATGTTTGTCTTACCTTAACATGTAACTCAAGGGTTGCATCTTCATCACACACGATTAAACCCTTAGGATGCATTTGAATAGCTGACACTGTCCACATATGATTAACACCACCTTCAATACAATTAGCTAATGCAATAGCCTGTTACAAAAGCATTCTAAGTTTCATCATCCTAACTAACAGAAATATATATATCTATATGTATAGTTTACCTTATGTGCACCAGTAATAATAACAAGTACTTCGCGAGCATCCATAACAGTACTAGATAGATATAACAAGAAAATAAGTATATACTACATAGATATATATGTACTACTTACGCAACACCAACAGTTAAGGCAAGTTTAGGAACCTTTGAAACATCACCATCAAAGAAACGAGCATTAGCTATGATCGTTTCATAAGCTAATGTCTTTACGCGAGTACGAGAAGTCAATGAAGAACCAGGTTCATTAAAGGCAATATGACCATCAGGACCAATACCACCCAAGAATAATTCAATACCGCCCACACGAGCAATATCAGCCTCAAACTTTTTACATTCCTCATCAAGATCAGGAGCATTACCATCCAAGATATGAACATTTTCTGGTTTGATGTTCACGTGCATAAAGAGATGTTTCCACATAAATGAATGATAGGATTCAGGGTGATCACGAGGTAAGCCCACGTATTCATCCATATTAAAGGTCACGACATGTTCAAAACTAATTTCCTTTCGTTTATACATTTCAACAAGATTCTTATAGACACCCATAGGTGAGGAGCCTGTAGGAAGACCAAGGACAAATGGACGATCAGCAGTTGGATTAAATTGCTTGATGCGTTCCTTGACATAGTTGGCTAAAATCCATTATAGATGTTTTTAGAAAATAAAAAAAAAAACCTCCCTCTAGAAACTCCTTCATTCTTTTATTTGTTTAAAATACTTACCAACATAAAGTGTTACTTCTTCATTATCATCACGAATAACTAATCTCATGTTAAATAATACGTATGCTTCTTTTTTTTTTAATAATAATAAAAATAAAAAAACAAAACAAAACAAAAATGATCACTAAATTATTTCATTTTATACTATTTTTTTTTTATTATCCGCAAGAAAAAAAAAAGGTGCAAATAGGGTCTAAATGGCCCAATCACGCCAATTAGGAATGTTTCTGGGGTAAAAAATGAGTAAGCGGAATCTTTTTTTTTTCCTTGAAAAAAAAAATTGAGTAAACATGCATTTTAATCTTTGCCTTATTCATTTTCAGGGTCTACTAAAATGCTGAGATGATATTTACAAAAGATAACAGTTTCAATCAATTAAAAAATAGAAAAAAAAAACCTTTTTTGTTTGCTTATTTTATTATTTTTTGTTCAATAATTCTTACTTTTTTTTTGGAATTGTATAAATAAGTATAGAAAAAAGAAAAAGCAAGCTAAATATTTTTTCCTTGTTGTGAATAAAGGGAAAAAGTTCGTATTTGATAAGCAGAGCTTTTATTGGTTCTTTTTATTACATAATATAAGGACCCTTGAAAAATTTTAAAGAGCTCCGAAACAACTTCAACAAATATAGAAAAAAAATTTTTTCTTCCCTTATTTCGTAACGGGAAAAAAACTCAGGGTTTGATTTTTTTATGTTTTCATTTTTTTTTTCTAATTTGAACCCTGTTTAAAGGACCCTATTTTAGAAAGGAAAGAATGAGGGAAAAAATTAGTTTTCTTTTACTTGTGTCGACCTATTATGAAAAGAAAAAAAAACGAAATTAAAATATAATAAAATTGAAATAATAATTTGTATTTAAAGGGTTCCTAAATCCTAATTCAAATTATATAATCAACAAAAAAAATCAAAAGGGTACCAAATTAAATTTATAAGAATATTCATTAGCGAATTCCGGTATACGATACTATTAGAAAAAAATTTTTTTTCTTTTAAATAGAGGTATTTACCAATTATGTCAAGTGGGAAGAAGTACACCAAGCTGATTTCATAGAATAAAACATCCTAATTTTTTTTTCTTTTTAAAAAATAAAATAAATAAATAAATTTATTGTTTATAATTATAAGCAAATAGAATCCTTTTAACTAGAAAATATAAATACTGTAGAAAAGCAAAATAATGTTTTGAATAGATTTAAGCAACAGTGGATTCTACCTTCAAAAAAAAAAATCGGTTGAATAATAATATGATCATTATTGTTCCACTAATTGGTTTCAAGCATACATGCAATTGAGTCTAAAGGAAAATGAAAGTAAAACTTGTAAAGGAAAAAAAAATGAGCAGTTAAAAAAAAAGAGAAAAAAACAATATTAAAGCTAACTAATAACCAAACATATTAAAAATAGTATGTCTTATATTACATGATAGGCTAATATATGTTCATCAATAGAAATACAGATGTGTCAAATTGCTTAACTAAGAATAGAGTTGGTAATAAAAAGAACGTGATCAAAAATAAAGACTTAATGTACTCGCCAGCAAGTGAATAAACTGGAAACAGAAGAAAATGACAAGGATGAAGGCAAGTCAAAGAACAAAATTGCCCGTAGAAGAATGCCTATGGTAAACTCAAAAGGAGAAAAATATAAATTCCAAATTCTAGTTTAAATATGAAGTTTACAAGAACATAGAAAAAGAAAGTGCACTAGATCAGCATTTAATATTGAACGTAGTTGACTAGAGGAGGATAGAAAAAACAAAGGAATCAAAGGTATGGCGGAACATGTTATACAGAGCTCTATACCAAACTTTGTGACAAACAGGCGTGATAGGCAGCTGCCAGGAGTGAAAGCAAGATATGGATGACAAAATTGTAGAGAAAGAAGTGGCACTAATATTGGGTAGACATACATACATGGAACAATATGTCTCAGAAGTTAGAAGGAGTACTGAATCCTCAGAGGGATGTTTTGATTTAGAAAGATAAAGAAAGAGGGGGGGGGTGAGGAAAGGACAAGTCTATGAAAACCTTCGTATAGCTTATCGAGGAAAAGATCGCACAAAAATTATACAAGGAAAATAATATAGAAAGTGTAAAGGGTTATTTATGTGTGTTTACAAGGTAAATGATGTTAATAGAAATATAATCTTGGTAATCAAAATACTGGCGTAATAAAGAATTATGTAAGCTTATTATTTCCAAATAATTCTACTTTCAGTAAGATATTTTTTTTTACCCGAGCCGTCACTGTTACTAAAAATATGACTAATTATTATTTATGAAGCAACGTAGCTGTCAATATTAATACATTATAATGTATTTTAGCTATAACAATGTCTAATATTTATGTGTCATTATTATTATCATTCTCTAAGATGTTATTACATAACAATATTCAATATTATAGATGTATATATAATAAGTATGACTTAGGAATAATTATGTAATTGAATATATACATTGATAATATTGAAGATTGTTATGTAATAACATCTTATACAATGATAATGATAGTAATGCATAAATAATTGGTGTTGTTGCAGCCAGACATATTTACTGAGAATTGATATTGATGTGTCGATCACCCCAGTGATAATAATTCATTATGCATCTAGGAACGGCGACAACTCAGGGAGAAAAAAAGAATAAAGATACATCTTATTGATCGCAGAATTATTCGGAGACAATGTTTTATATAAAACACTTTATTATAGTAAAATTTGCTTATCTGAATTATATTTCCATTGATAACACTTATCTTGTAAAAACATATAAATAACCCTCGATTTTTCCATATAAATTTTCGTTGTACAATTTTTGTATTATCTTTAATAAACTATACAAAGTTTTCACAGACTTGCCTTCTGTTCATTTTTCTTTCCTTGTCTTTTTGCTAATCAAAACAATCATTTCACTAACAAATTTGACGAATCTCCACAAATAGATGAAGAACAAGAGCCCGGAGACACTGATATCGACGAAGCAACTTCCATAAAAGAGCGAAATATCATCGATCCTGTAATGATTGAACGAGGATACCCGCCTTATTCCCCTATGCTCAACTCTATCGAGCAGTTTTGGAAAGTTTTGAAGGATAGCGTCAGAAGAAGTAAGTAAGTTGACTGATGTGGACGCCTCACTTTAAGGACTATTGAAAAGTTCCGGTTGAGCATTCGCAGGGTTTCATTCAACATTATATAAATCGTTTCCCTAAATACTTAAATAAAGAACCTTTGTAATTTATATGACCAGAAGTTGGTCAAAATATTTGTAAAAGATGCTTAATTTATTCTCTTAAAAATTCGGTATTTGGCTTGGACAAACACTTTTAGCAAAAATGACAAAACGAATGAAGTTTGTGAAATTTATTTTTCAGTTTTCGACACTTATTTTTACCCTTTGACAATTCATTTTTATGAAAGTGACAATTATTTTTGTGAAAACGCCAATTTCCAGATGTCTGACTGTACTTGATAAAATTTCTTGTCAAGTAGTAAATTTTCTACTACTCAATAAAATGTTTTTATCTTCATTACAAAATGTTATAAAACCAATAAAAAAAAACACTTGATAATATGTAACGGGGTGAAAGATTTTTATTTCTTATAACGTAGCAATGATTTTTGTTTTTTCCAACTGTTTGATGTTTGATTTAAGAATAGCCTAATGTGTCTAGCGCGGTCACGGCCACAGTGACGGTGACGGTGATGTATAAACTTTTTGGTCATTTTTTTTTTCTTTTTCTTTTTTTTTTTTTTTTCTTTTTTTTCTCATTGTAAATCTGGGGAATCAGATGTTACGTTAATGATGAAATGTCTATTGAAGAAAATGAAGACATTAAAGAAGAAGAAAACTCAAATGGGTACTGGGAGACGCAAAGAAGAGTTAGCCCACCAACTTATAAAGCTTTTATGGCTAATTTTGGTACAGCTGAGGCCTATCAAAGGTTAGAAATCAATAATATTATTATATTATGTTATACATTTATTAACATTAAGCATTTTAATAATAGATTTATGATTAATTATGGTATATGTTATGGAGGAGACCATGTATGTCGTTGTAATGGCAACTCAGGAAGTATAATGTACTTAGAGGATAATGGCTCTACTAATATTAATTGGAGATGTAACGGAAGAATAATAAATCATGAAACAGGCGAAAAATGTTGTAATGGTAAGCGGATTAGTGCGCGTCGCGACTCGTTTTCAGTAATAGAAAGCTTGATATAAGCGATATCATGGCAATTTTATATTATTGGAGTATCGGAGGTATAACAAGGCAAGCAATTGCTAATATGGTTGGCTGTAAACTTGATACTGTATCGCGTATCATTAATGATTGGTATCAGGTTATGCAAGAAGATTTAACAGCCGATGGCTGTCAAATTGGTGGTATTGATGAAAATGGCAATTCAATTATAGTGGAAATTGATGAGTCAAAATTTAGTAAACGAAAATACCATAGAGGTCATCATGTAGAAGGATATTGGGTAATAGGCGGCGTTAGACGTACAGCACAAAGAAAATGTTTTCTAGCTGTTGTACCTAATAGAAATGCGGAGACAATTCGTAATATAATTGAAGCGTACGTTAAACCTGGCTCAACAGTATATACAGATTGTTGGAGTGCCTACAATGGTATAGAGGAATTTGGTATGGAACTTACTCACCGTACAGTCAACCATTCTGTTTCTTTTCGAGATGGCGATGTTTGCACAAACACCATTGAAGGTATTTGAGTTTCTTCTTCATAATTTGTATAGTGTTTATCAAGTTAGTTAATACATGTAGTTTTTAATATCATATAGGTACATGGAATGGCCTGAAAGTCAACATTAAACCAGCAACGAGAACAAAAAAAATCAGTTCCATGGCTACTTATTGAGTTTATATGGCGTAGAAAACATTACGGAGACGTATTTGGTAGTGTTTTGAAGTGCTTAAAGGAAGTAAGCTATAGTAATGCCGCGAAAAATCCTGCATGGTTGACTGAATATACTGAATAACATTAAAAATATTATTATTAATAAATAAAAATAAATGTAAATCTCTTCTATCTATAATATTTTTTTTATAACGTATTGAATTCAATCTATATATAACAATGTATACATCTAAAATTTCAGTTTGACGCTTAATAGTTACAATATTAAATGATAAGCTATTTATTACTAAGCTTTTTTCTATTAATCAATCATGTCATGATTGTAAGATTTGTAACTTAATTCAATAAGATAAATAGTCATAATAGAACATATAGTGCATTTCTATAATAATTCTGCCTATACACATATTAAGTATATTTACTCTTGTATAGAAAAATAATCAATAAAAGTCTTACATCTAAGAATTTATCTTCTTCTATTACTGTTCTACTGAATATAAATTTATGAAAATAACTTTACAAGCCAAGCTGTGGATAAACTAAGAATAATGCAAATATGTGTAATAATTGATTTCACTCAAAGTACACATACTAGTTATAAGAATATAAATATATACAAAAGATATGAATATTTCTATAATGATTCTTGATATTATAATAATTGAATCATCATTCTCTTTCTATAATTTTATAATCAGATAAAATGTGTTATATTTTTATCTTATTATTATTCTCAATAGATATAAATGCTCTCACATTATTCACCTTCATTTTAAAATTTAACTTATCATCTAACCTTTTTCTCAATAAATCTATTAACAAGTCTGAACATACTTATTGTCTTTTTTTTTTTTTTTATTTTATTTGAATTACTTGTAAACCACAACAAGTAACCATTCTCCCATTTGGCATCTAAGGCGCGTACAACCTTGATTCAGCTAAATTAAATACCAATGTACAATATTATTTGATACAGTTTGTTTTTTTCCAGGTACAGTGCATTGATACACTTAGTATTTTTTTTTTATATGTATATAAATATATGAAGAGCTTCAGAAAAAAAAAATTATTGAAGAGGGAGTCCTTTGTAGTGTAGAGGTGGATTAGATTCTGTTCTTGTTTGCTTCTACTACAGCCGTGTTACTCCCAGGAATTCTCTCAATGCTGCGGGCTTTCCTCTCTTGCATGGTAGGAAATTACCCCGCGATTTAACAACATCTTTTTATCGACCTCCATTTGAAGGCCTGGTGTTGAACATTGGATTCTGGAAGGTAGCATGTTATCATTAAAGCTTAGAACTAACCCCGATTTTATTATTAAATCACTCCCATCTACAGCTAACAAAGTTCATCTCTCCATGATCGCCGCTTGGCCAACAGAAAGGCGCTGCCCTTTCCGATCAAGTTGTTTTATTTACCACAATTTTTTTCTTTATAAACCCAAGATTTTAGGTGTAGTTGCCGAGTTGTGGTATTCAAAAAAAAAAACCAGATTCATTATAAACTCAATGGTAGGAATCCCTAGATTGATATTTAACCTGAATTTACTTATGCCGTTATAGGCATCTGTTTTTATACTCAATAAATTGATGATATTTCTACAAATGTTAATATTGATATGACAATAAAAACGCAAATTTTACCAAGAGTAAACATGGTTTTTAATATACATAGTATCTTTGTCTTTCATTCTATTATTAAATATGATTAAAACAATCTTATTTTTATCTTGAAGCTTTTTTGTTTGCCGTTTTTTATCCTTTTACAGTAAATAGCAGTAATATCCTTATATTTAAATAACAAAAGTATTTCTTTCTTTAAAAAAAATAAATAATACGAGGTGATGACGAAAGAATTGTAGATGTAAAGTGCCGTCCTATGTATATTAGTATACAGAGTTTTTAATTGAGGGATGGGATAGGCCAAATAGCATTAGGATCATTTTGATAACGATCAAAATGATCTCTAAAGTAAGTCCAGCTCGATACACTTTTTATATTAGTATCATAGTCATGAGGTGCATAGGCATATGACTTCATGTCCTTTCTGATTTCATTCACTAGCAATGAATGAGTCAAGTCGTTAACCGTAGATCCCTGAGGCAGTTTGAATCCTGTACAATGATAAAGTAAATAGCCCGATTGCTTTCCCATTTTCATAAAAGGACAAAATTTTGATACACGAGACCAATTAACCTCAACAGCATCCATTGTAGTGTTAGATAATGTGCTTTGTTCCAATTCTTTTGTGTTGCATTTGAATGTAAAAAACTCACCCGCTATACAAATGTAAATATTAATATATTAAAAAAAAAACCTGAATCATTGATATAGCAATGCTTCACTATTATTTTATTACCTTCATACATTTTGTTTGAGTCAAATTTATCAAATTTATGATCTTCTGTATATAGCGGATTTGTATAAAATAAAGGAATCTAGTAATATGTATGTATGTATATGTATATATATATTTAATAGATTATAAACTTATTACTGCTTTCACTTGTCTTTCATTACATACCTCCGATATAACTGTAGATGTTTCGCTAAATTTATTATGACGCACTTCAAGTGGAATAGCAGTAGGAAGAGACATCTGTACAGGATCATTTGCAATATGAATCACTTTTGAAGTAACTTGTAAGTTATTCATTTTAAATATATAAATATATACTTGAAACTTACCTGGTAAATCCTTTTCTCCTGTCCAAGGATTATCCCACTTTGTTAATTTTTCACCAGTAACAGGATCCAGATAATAAGTTAATTCTTTTCCAGTAACTTTGAGTTTACCTTCTTCAATCTTTGCCTTTGAAATATTCATACCCACACATTTAAAAATCTTTTTAGGCTGTTGACCTGGGATAAAGGCACTGAAAATCAAGTTAATAAATATAATTAATTGCTATTTTTAGAGACTATTTACAATATAGAGCCCTCCCATTCAAAAATAGTATCAGATTTCGAATTTGTCGAATATCTTAATGAAAGAAGGTCAGCGACAGTATATTTAGAAGTGGACATAAAGAAGAAAAAAGGAACAAGAAAAAAAAAAAAAAAAAAAAGAAAAGAAACTATTATAAAAATAAAACTGAGTTTTATTTTATTAATCCTCAATTAGAAAGCAAAGGCTAAAGTAAAAAAAAATAAACTTATAAAAAGAAAGAAGAAAAGATAAAGTGTCAAGAAGAGGAATTAGATAACTAGGCTATCAAGGTTGGAAAGAGGAAGAATAAAGTTTTTCAAGTCAAACAGTTTATCTCATGTAATATAGAGCCAACAAATAAAAAATAGGGTGAAGCTAACATTGTAGTAGAGAAAGTTTTCATATTTTGAGTTTATCATTTTGTTTGAATTGACTAGGACAAGTCTTTTGGTCAAACGATTCCTTTTTATTAAATGTTCATGACTAATATTATTATTTATTTATCTTGGTATCTTCATCTTCAAGAGTTGAATCTATTAATAAAATATGAGACATACATACATGCACTTATATTTGTATGCATAATACCTTGCTTAACAAATAAATCATCCAAGTCATCATCGTCATTAATAGTGTATTTACTAAGCTTATCAATCTCTTTATCTAAAAACAATTAGGCTTAGTTTTCTTTCTTTCCCTCTTATCTAGACTTTCCCCCCCCACACACACACCCCTCCTCTCTTGATTGTTTTACCTTCATTATTAACCTTGTCAACATTCATCTTTCCTGTTTCTATTACTGGCTTGTTATTATCATGACTTGTTTCGTTATTGCTGATATTTGAAGCTTGTAATTCAGTAATAGTAGTGGTAGTAGTATCATCTAATAATCATTTATTAATACTATATTCAGATAACCAAATCTGTGTATACGTTACTTTGAATAGGAGAAGTAGTGGTGTTAGCAGCTTCAGTCCTAACTTGTTCTGCATCTTCTCGAGCTAGTCGTCTAGCAAATTCTTTATCAGCTAATAATTGTTCTGCAGAAGTAGATGTTTTTCTTTCTGTTACAAGTTGTTGTGGTTGAATATCATTTTGACCTAATATATATGTAATGAGATAAAGTGGTTATATATTTTGTTATGACTGGTAAATAGTTACCGTCCCATTCACATAAATTGTCAGAAGAACGTGTTGTATTATTTTGTTGTCGATTATGGTCAGAAAGGCTTAAATTACCCATGCCTGTCTCTAATACACCACCACCTAATGAGCTGGTTTGTTGTTGTCCTGAACTGGACATAAATTGATTGTACAAGTTCACAAGTTTGTTCTTGGCAGCTATTTTATTATAAGTTAAACTATAAAAGAAATGATGTCTAAATGTTACTCTACCTGTTCCAACTTCAATTACTTTTTCTTTAATAATAGGTAATTCCTCTATTAACCAACACAGTGTCAATAAAATATTTTATTTGCTTTTACATATGTTTCTTTTACCTTGAAAATTAAATAGAGATTGTTGTTGCTGTTGCTGTTGTTGTTGTTGCTGCTGTTGTTGTTGTTGGTTTCCATTGTTATTATTATTATCTTGTGGATAATGAACATCTCCCTCACGAGCCAAGCGTCTTGCATATTCTTCGTCTTGTCTCAATTGGCTTAATCCTTCCATTTGTTGAGGATCAGGTTTATAGGTAGGATCAGATAAGCCAAGTAATACTTCAAATGCAGCTTCGAGGTCACCACCTTGACTATCTAAAATAGTTTCAATCACGTCAACGTCTAAATCAGGGAAAGCATCTTTCAATGTTTTGACTTTAGGTGAAAGTTCTTGTTGTTGAACATTAGGAGTTGAAGCTGTAGAAAAGTCTTGCTCTCCCTCTTGAGTATTAATTACTTGGTTGTTCATTAGTTCTTCAACTGGTTTAGTTTGTGGTTCAGACATTTTTAAAAGTAGTGGATATAGAAATCTGGAGGCATTCTTTTCTCCTTTTTTCTTTTTTTCTTTTTTCTTTTTTTTAGCGGAGAATTAATTAACATGTACATTCAACAAAAATAGGATTAAATAAAATAATTTATTACATAATTATTATTATTTTTTATCTTTGTAAAAACGTAGTATCTAAATGATACTGGGGTTGCCCAAATTAGCACAATAAAATAGCAGGAAAAAAAAAAAAAGAAAAGAAACTAAAAACTATGAGAAGAGGCACAAGGTAAAAAGGGAAGATAAAGAGAAGTAGAAGAGGTAAAGGAAAGCTATAATAATGTTATAAAAAATAAAGTAGGAGAATGATACACTAGCTTCAGTTGTTAAACAGCCATCACAGTAGCCTAGAACCAGATTTTTTTTATTAGAAGGAGAAGGAATCTTATTTTCGAATATATAATTTAATTTGTGGAGTATGATACATGTTTCTAGCCAAAGAATAATCTAGACAGAACCATAACATGATGGATAACTGATTCAATAGAAAGGATACTGGATCAGCAAATGAGATAGGAAGATATAAGCGACAATATAGATGGATACAACAACTTGAATGAGGTTTAGTAAACAATTCTGTAAGATAATAATTGCATGATCGAGACTCACCGTCCAGTAGTCATTTAAGATGCTATAGGAGAATACGGCTCCATTCAACAGATGACATAGGTAGTCAAAGTATAGGATTTACAACCATATTAGAACGATACACACTTAATACTTTGGTGCACCGATTATACAGATTGTCTTGCAGGAACTAGAGTCAATATAGCTTGAATATAGATTAATTCATATCGTCTACATAGGGTGTACATCTTTTCTATAAGGGAGATTTGGTAAGGCGACACCGTTGCGAGGAGCTAACACATAATTTTATTCTACTTATTTATTTCAAATGGCAGATTGTATTCCATTTCTATTGGCTGTTTGTTTGTTTTGTTGTCACTAAACCGGACATCTGCTTTTTACTTCACAAACAAAAGGTATTTGCTTCAAGATGAGTATAATGAAATCAAATGTATACTCAGCCTCGTTCATTAAACCATCTAATTTATTTTCTTCGCCAGCCACAACATTACGACTAATGAAAGTGTAAAAATAAAATATGGATTGTCAATAAAGAAATCCGAAACGATTGTAGAGTTTTATTGGCTGAATTTATTTTTATTAGAATCATTGAAAACTTTCAAATGAATAAACCGAATCTCCTCAAAATTATTATTAGACACTTTATAATAGACAAATTCAAAGTTGAATAAGATACATTCTTTTTCGTTTAAGACCCAATTCTTTATTAATGCAACAATTCCAGTAGCTTTTAGAATGACAAATCCAACCCAAACAAGCATCAACAGTAACTGTCTGATACGCTTGCACACTATGAGGCGTAAGAATGGAATCCTCATCCAGAAGAGCCCTCTTGATGTTGCTTTTGGTTTTTGACCAACATTCTTCGATTGGCTTGAGAAAAGATGAATTGGGAGGCATACATAATGGCTTATATTCTCTATCATTAATAGTCTCAACTACAAAAGCGGTATGATGTATCTTACTACTATTCATGCCAATATAAAACGTATTCTTACCATGTTTATCAAGCATATCCATGATATCTTGAACGAATTTGATAATAGGATAGGACGTTGTGCCCTTCTTCAAGATCTTCTTCTTTTTCTCAACCTTGGCCTTTCTCTTCTTTGATTGATATTGAGGAAACTCTTTTTTGAATTTATTAATATCGCTTTGCTAAAGATGTTCAAGTCTAAGAGAAATTCATGATGCCAAATGGAGAGATACAACTGATGATACTGATATTAACACCTTTTCTGCTGTGAACATTGACTTTAGCTCTACTACATATCATTTGAGTGTTGAGACCAGCCTCATCAATAAACACACTTTTTTTTTTTTTTGGATATCAACATTTATTTCTTTCCATTTGCTAATAAGTTCTTCTTGAAGATAAAGAGTTCTTTCTAAATCTCTCTCAGTATTATATTTGGTTGCTTATTTTAAATCTAAAGAAACATTGTTCCGTCAAATGTCTCCATAATGCTGGAAGAGAAATTATAAAGCCTTCAAAATGGACAATAAGTGCCTATTATTCCATCTCCAGAGTAAACGAAAGATACTTATCAAAGCAAGAAACAAGAAAACGATATACTCAGAGAATATCTTTTTTTGTTGTTCCTCAATTTGCTTTCTTCTTTAAAGATTCCCCGGATGAAACAGTACCATCACCTGCGTTGAATTCATTAAACAATTTATAAGCAGTACTGCGCAGAATACTGCATCTTTTGTTGGTCTCTTTCTTCCTTTAAAACATCAATAAATCGGCGAATTTGCTTAAGACCTTACCTATTCTTCTATTTTTTTTTTATCTTCTGAAATAGTAATCACACTTAATTCAACGGTAGTCTCTCCTAGTTTTTCCTTCATGTTCTCTTCCATTTGAATGTCATAAACAGGAACATCGAAGTCAGCTAGTGTGATGATTTTGCCGTATTCATAAGCTAATTTCATAACTTTAGTTTCTGTTTCAGGATAATATTATATCAAAGTTCGATAATTGAGAAAAGAGTTTAATTTATTTCAATGAACGAGTTATTTCCTCTTCTTTGATCCTTTGAACTCATATAAATAAATACAAATGAAATATCTTAAAAGCAATGACTGTAAAAATTGTAATTAAAAGTATTCTTTTTATGTGGTTCTTCGCTATTTATTGGTATCCCTTTGATGAATTAGCTTATAGGCATATACATATCTGGATTAAATTCAACTCTATCAATAAAAAAAAAAGAATTCAAATGTCAAAGTATTTCTTCTCAATATTGCTTTATTTTAATGCCCATTCTGTTCTCAATATTTTATTCTTTAAATAATAATAAAAACAAACGTCCTTCCTAAATTTACAAAGTGTAATTCCTAATTCCAATTCTTCAAAGTTAGCACATAAATCTTTCATGTCATTATCATTCGTAGTTATAGTAGCTTTAACACCTTTATTAATTACTTTTAATTTATAGTTGCATTTATTTCAATTTTCAGTCGTAGAAAAATCCTACTTTTTTTTGTTCATCTTTTCATATTGATTCATGTATTTTTAACCTAGTTGCTTATAGAGTCTTGATAGCATTTTCTACAAATCTTGCTATATATCCTAATTGATAAGGCTTTTTTTTTTACGGTATTATGTAAACACTTGGAAGGAGCTGATTTACTTTCTTCTTTGGTTTCACCTCTGTTCTTCTCAAATCCATAGAAATATAAATACATTATAAACTTAAACTCGTCATTGTAATAACTGTATTTTTTGCTACACAAATTCGTTTGAATCAATAACTACTTTTTGATATATTTTGCTCACATACAACAGATATATCCTGTAAATGGTTTAAATTAAAAAGAAAATTTTAAAAGACAAATATAGATATTGAAATTGGAATTCAAGTATGGCGTTAAGTAGTAAGAGTATCTTTCAAAATCAGATACATATATATCAAGCTCAGGGTGGGGATTGCAATAAAAAAAGAATTCGAGGAAAAAATAAAAGAAACGAAGGACTTGCAACAAAGTTAATTTACATCCATCAATCACTCATTTAATGAATTACACTATACAAAATAATGAATTTATCACTACTCTATCCTCTGACACAAAAAAAGAGTAATTATTATTTAGAAACAATGAATGCTATTCAAATAAACGACTCGATACCTTCATCGCTTCGTCTTATATCTAGTTTGCAACAATCCAATTTCTTGTATAATAGTTCATTTAATAGAAATCAAGAAAACTCAAGCATACTTAATAATAATCTAATAGATGTCGAAGATCATGTTCATGTAAGGATTTTTTTTTTCTTTTTAATATAAATAAATTAATGGTAATTATAATAAAGGGTAATTTTTTTTACTTTGAATGACAATTAAAATAGACCAAGGTTATGATAATGGTATTATAACACCGGCTATGATTAGCATTTATCCTAACATAGCTAACCCCCATATCTGAACAACAACTGTCTGGTGATCTTATGTTAACACTTAAGCAGCAGTCTAATGAAAATACTGCCTAGTTAAATATTAATAACATAGAGCCTATGATTAACATTAAACAATTGAAATATATATCAAGAGAGCAACCTATTGCTCGTTCAGTTGTACTTGAAAAAGAAAAATAGCTGAAACAGCAAACTAACAATATGAATGAAGAAAATACAGAGGATGAAAAAGAAGAAATAGGAAAAAAAAAAAAGAATTCACTTGGTTGTGGTCATTGTGTGGAGAAAGATTTGACGCCCTGAAAGAATTGATTACACATCTAACGTGAGCCCATGCGGGCAGCGGAAAGGTATATACAAAAAAAAAAAAAAATAGTAAGCGTATCAAGACATGGTGCCTGAAAAAAAAACAAAACTATACCAAATAATATTGTACGCTGGTATTTAATTTAGCTGAATCAAGATTGTACGTACCTTAGGTGCCAAATAGGAGATTGGCTACTATCACTTCCCTTAAGATTCAATATTCCTAATATAGGATCAAGACATCGATAAAAGATACTTGTTAAAAATTTGTAAAAGAAACTGATTTATACGAGAAAAACTTGGATTGTCATATTTAGGAAATAAAAATAATATTACAAATTCTCACATAATTTTCCTTGGCAATTATTTTTTTTTCTCTCTTTCTTCTTTCACCTATCTAACATATATAATTCAGCAAAGTATGACTACTCTACTGGATGTTACCGATTATCGTGTTTGATAAGTAAGTAGTAATGTTTATTGTGGAAGAGGTTTCAATTCATGTTTACTTGAAATGTTTTTTTATTCCATCAATGGTAGTACCAAATAAATAACGTGTAACTTTGTATAGCAACTGTACTACACAATACGTATTAACTTTAGAGCCCATCCTCCTTTCTTTTTCATTTTTTTTTTATTTTATATGAGAAAAAAATTATTGAAGAGGAAGTCCTTTGTAGTGTAGAGGTGGATTAGATTCTGTTCTTGTTTGCTTCTACTACAGCCGTGTTACTCCCAGGAATTCTCTCAATGCTGCGGGCTTTCCTCTCTTGCATGGTAGGAAATTACCCCGCGATTTAACAACATCTTTTTATCGACCTCCATTTGAAGGCCTGGTGTTGAACATTGGATTCTGGAAGGTAGCATGTTATCATTAAAGCTTAGAACTAACCCCGATTTTATTATTAAATCACTCCCATCTACAGCTAACAAAGTTCATCTCTCCATGATCGCCGCTTGGCCAACAGAAAGGCGCTGCCCTTTCCGATCAAGTTGTTTTATTTACCACAATTTTTTTGTTTATAAACCCAAGATTTTAGGTATAGTTGCCGAGTTGTGGTATTTAAAAAAAAAATAAAAATAAAAAACATTTCCCTTTTATGCATGCATATGCTATAATCTCATATCATCAAACAATTTTTTTTTATAAGAATTCAACGACTATCGAAATAAATAGGTATAGTCAGAGTCACTTACTCTTCCTTTATTAAATTCCAGACTTAAAGTACCTGGACAAATGATATAAAGGAAATCGACTTCAACTTAATTATATAAACGTATAGTTGTTTTACATTAATTTAAGCTTAGAAGCCACAAAAGTACTTTTGAATCAACATTTATTTATTTTGATATTATAATACTTATACAACGATGTAATACATCTTGCTTTCTTAACGTAACTACCTTCTCAATGAATCAAAAAAAAAAAGTCTGATAAAGCAAATTCTTAAAGAGATACTTTATTTTTAATATTATGTTAACAGAGACAATTATTATCATTAAATCTTTTGGTTCATATTTTTTTTTTTATAAACTGCTTTAGTAACTATTCCTTTATCAGTAGTATCTTTAATTTGTTCTTCGACTATACTAGTTGAGGATTCTTTTACTTGAGAAAATGCTACTTATTAACCCCTTCTTCCCTTTCTTTCGATATTCTACCTTATTCATATTCAGGATCCTATCAAAATTATTGCTACCAAAATTTAGCTCAATGTTAGAACTATCTTGTTCCAACTCATATTCTTCAAAAACAAGTTGAAAGCTTTCTTTAATTCCGTTACATATTCCAATATCAGCATCATTAATTTTACTAAACTTAAAAGAAAAGAATAAGTCTCATCCTTAGCGTGGGGCTGTCATCATATATTGTAGCTCTTTATTTTTCTGCAACGTCTTCTTTCATTTATAATTTATAATTTAAACGAGATACAAAAGAAATTTAAACTCAAAAGCTATTTTTTTTTTTTGTGACGTGAATTTGTTCATCACATAATAAACGATATTTTGCTTTTCCCTGTAGCTCCCTTTTCTTTTAACCATCCAAACATATAAACATATATATTTTTTTTCTATAACATGTCCAGTTTTTATGATCGTTCTCGATCTCCTGTAAAAAGATCAAGCGGGGAAAATGATAAATACAGTCGTCATGAACGAGATTATGACAGACGAGATAGTCGACGTTATGACGACTATAGACACAGTCGATCGAGAAGAGATGATGATGACAATAGACATTATAGGAATGACAAACAGTATGACGATAAATACCGTGATGATAAGTATCGTGATGATAAATATCGAGATAATAAGCATCGTCATCGTCAAGAAGAAGTAAGTTATAAAGACGACAATCATGCTAAAGAGGAAGAGAATTCCAAAACGGCATCTCCTAGTTTATCAACAACAAATGAGACGAAAAAACGAGTGCCCATTTCAATTGAAGAACTTATTCAAAAAAAGAATGAAGAAAAGAAATTGACTGAAAAAGTAAGAGGGGAAAAAAAAAAAAAAGAAAAAGTAAAAGAAAAGGAAACCAAATGCTTAAAATTTTGTGTATAGCCCAAGTTTTTAACAAAAGAAGAACGTGCAAAACAAGCATTGGAAAAACGACAAAAGGAGGTAGAAGCCCAAAGACAAAAACAAGAAGAGGAAAGGAAGAAAAGAGAAAAGTTTGATATGGCAGCTGAAGATGAATATAGACGTGAATATCGATCATCTCGTTATGATAAAAGAGAACGTGTTAGAAGAGATGATACTGATTTTGAAGATGAAAGTGCAGCATTGACAGAAAAAGAAAAACAAGCCATTAGGGTAACGATTAAAATCTACATTTATGAATATGTATAGTTCTTTTTTTTTTCTTACTTTGTTTATAGGAACGTTACTTTGGTGGTGAACGTAAGAAAAGAAAAATTCGTAGAATGAATGAACGTAAATTTGTGTTTGATTGGGACGCAGGAGAAGATACTTCTTATGACTTTAATCCATTATATTCAAATAAACATACAGCACAAATGTTTGGACGTGGTCATATTGCTGGTATTGATATCAAAGAACAAAAAAAACGGCAATCCGAATTTTATGATCGACTTTTGAAAGAGCGTAGAACAAGCGAAGAACTAGAGAGAGCCAAGTACATTATTTCTTTTTTTTTTTGAATCTTATCTTGTTTTTCTTATTAATCTGTTTCTATTTTAGCGTTCTTAAGCAAATATCTATAAATAAAGAAGCAAAGACGAAATGGGATGAACGACATTGGACTGAAAAGCCTTTAGAACAAATGAAAGACAGAGACTGGCGTATTTTCAAAGAAGATTTCAATATTTCTACTAAAGGTGGTAATATTCCTCATCCTCTTCGTTCATGGGATGAGTCAGGTATTCCTGAAAACATCTTAAAAATTATCAAATCTATTGGCTATAAGGAACCCACACCTATTCAACGACAAGCAATTCCTATTGGTCTTCAAAACAGAGACATTATTGGTATTGCACAGACAGGTAAAAAGGAAAAAAAAAAAAAACTATATTATATTATGGATATACATATAGATTAATTATATTTCAGGTTCTGGTAAAACTGCATCATTTGTTATTCCATTACTTGCATATTTATCTGATCTACCAAAAATCAGCGAAGAGAACATGGCAGAAGGTCCTTATGCAATTATTATGGCCCCTACTCGTGAATTGGCACAACAGATTGAACAAGAAACACTCAAGTTTTGTACTCCTTTAGGCTATAACTGTGTATCCATTATTGGTGGTGTAAGTTATTTAAACATATATATCTATATTTGCTTACCTTTTATTTTATTTTAGCACGCTATTCAAGAGCAATCATTTAGTCTACGTAATGGTGCAGAAATTATTATTGCTACACCAGGTCGTTTAAGGGATTGTTTAGATAAAAGAATACTTGTGTTGAATCAGTGTACCTATGTGGTCATGGATGAAGCTGATCGTATGATTGATATGGGTATGGAAGCAGATATGAATATTATTTTAGATGCTTTACCAGTAACCAATATGAAGCCTGATGATGAACAAGAAGAAAAGTCAGATATTAGTTTACCAACAGGGCGTAAATACC
This sequence comes from Cokeromyces recurvatus, assembly GCF_025118155.1. NCBI lineage: Eukaryota > Fungi > Mucoromycota > Mucoromycetes > Mucorales > Mucoraceae > Cokeromyces > Cokeromyces recurvatus. The sequence goes on from NW_026251440.1 coordinate 91,982, forward strand.
GACAAACAGTTATGTTTTCAGCTACTATGCCATCTGCTGTGGAACGCTTAGCCAAGAAGTATTTGCGTAGAGAGGCAGTTGTGACAATTGGTCAAGCAGGACAAGCTACTGAGACAGTTGAACAACGTGTTGAAATGATTAATGATGAATCTAGAAAGACGTATGAGATTTTGTACATATACTTGAATATTGTTTCTAAACTAGTATATATTTCAATAGGAACCGACTTATGGAGATTCTCAACTCTGAGAGCTTTAAACCACCCATTATTGTCTTTGTTAATCAAAGACGTGAAGTTGATGTTCTATCTAAAGCTATCAATAAAGCTGGATATCATGCTGTTACTCTTCATGGTGGTAAATCTCAGGAACAAAGGTTTGTAGTAAAGATGATCTTTCGAGTTACTCTACTCACTTTTTTTTTTTTTTTAATAGAGAAGCAGCACTTGCCAAATTAAAAGATGGTGCAGCAGATATATTAGTAGCTACCAATGTTGCTGGTCGTGGTATTGATATTAAGAATGTGTCTCTTGTCGTTAATTATGATATGGCTAAATCAATTGAAGGTAAATACAAGATAATTTTCTTTTAACTTAATAACTGATCATTATATAAATAGATTACACTCATCGTATTGGTCGTACGGGTCGTGCTGGCAAGTTTGGTGTGGCTATTACCTTCTTATCTAATAAAGATAGTGAAGTTATGTATGATCTTAAACAAATGCTTGCTAAATCAAATCTTTCAAAGGTACCACATGAATTAGCTATTCATCCAGATGCTCAAACCAAACCTGGTACTATAAAGACTAAAAAGAAACATGAAGAGACTCTTTATCAATCTTAAAATGTTATATACATTATTTTTATTATCCATAATAATAAAATAAAAACTTAATTTTCACATTGATAATCATCATCAAAGTTGGCAAATTGAAACCAAAGCCCATCTGCAGAATGAATGGTAGGTGTGTTTGTAGTAGATGATGATGATGCACCAGGTGTATTAGCAGTATCGGTAGTAGTTATCACATTGTCACAAATGGGTGTATTACTATTAGCAACTGGTGTAGTGTCATCACCCATAGGCGATGATTCAGCAATAGTTATAATAGGTGTAGGTGATAATTCATTCAATGTGGATGATACAGGCACCTGCTCATCTTCATGACTACTATTCATTGTTGTATCTGAGAATAAGAGAGATGGAGGCTGACTAAAGATATGTAAGTCACTCATATTTAAAGATGAGCTTGGTAAATCAGTATCATAATTTGAAAAGAGATGATCGTCTTCTTCTAACATACTACTCCATTGTTGATCTTGTTGACTACTCATGGTATTTTCATCGAAATTTGAATTTACATTAAAATCATCCCAAATATGTAACTGAGATGAATTAGATAAATAATCATGTATATCTGTTTGAGAATTAAGGCCTGCTTCTGAACCATCATTATCTTCATTATTTGCGGGAGTAGTGATAACACTAAATAGTTCCTCATCTTCATTTTGATGTATAAATTCGGGAAATAGATCAGAGTCGTCTTTAACAGGTGTTGCTATTTGATTAAACAAGTCTTGAAGCTGTTGGTTATGATGTTCAACATCACTCGCTTGTGAAGAGGTTGTTTGGCTGTGTTGTAAACGATCACTAGCATCTAATAAACATTGTAATAAATCTTTTCCAACTTGATTTGCTTCAGATAACTCGGGTTCCATACATTTTGAACAGTAAGCATCTTTATCTATTTCTGTGGATTGACTATCGATCTGTATTTTCGAATTACATTTTTCGCATTCAATAATAGTAGTAGATTTTGTTTCTGTACAGATAAAATTTAAATTACGTTGTTGTTCTTCGTCTTCTTCTTCCACTGTACTCCCACCGCTACCGCTACCGCCACTAATACTATTTCCAATCATTGTATTAAGGGAAGTATCTTCTGATAACTGTTTTGACACTGCATTCTTACATCGCTCTAAATGATAAGCAAGCCCATTACGGTTTTTATATTTTTTATTACAGGGCTCACAAACATAATAACAAGAGCCATCTGATAGAGTAACAGGCATAACATCAGCAGCAGCCGATCTTCTTTTTAATGTTGTCGTCATTCGTCTCACTTTAGGCATTGTAGGTGTTTTAGGTGTACGTTTTTTATGGCGTGGTGTCTTATTAGTCTGTCTTTGTGGTGAAGTCATCATAGATTCATTCTCATTCATCATAGGTGAATCTGCTAAATAACTTCGATGATATTTGTGGGCTGATTTTTGACGACTAAACAAATTTTTACCATTTCCTATAACTGCTAACGTTGACTTGAAATGTTGATTAGTTATTAATCTCACAGTATGAGCCACTGGTTTAGGTGGAATATATTCTTCTGATAAAAAGTGAAATAGTTCATGGTCTTGTTCGAATTTTGACATCATTTTAAATTTAGCTTGACAGAGCCGAACTTTTAAAAGATCACTAATAGATTTAATGTAATTGTAACTCATGTCGCCTAAATGAGGCGATGTTGATGGCCAAAGCCCTGTGCAAGTTTGAAATAAAGAATTTTGATGTCGTGACTTTTGTTGTTGTTGTTGTTGTTGTTGTTGTCGTGATCGTTTACGTTTACCATTTTCTGGTGATGTTGTAAGATCCATATCCATTCTTTTATAACCACTATGGTGTGATAACTTTTTTGATTCATCATTAAACTCAACATCTCGAACTTCTTTCTTAATAGTTGGTTCATTTTCTTTAGATGAATAGCGCTGAACATGATGAATAGCATAAAAATTATCTTTAATCTTTTGTGAAATTGCATATCGTTTAGCAGCGTTATTAGATTCTGGTTTAGAATTCATTTCTGTAGACGCATGATTAGATTGTGAATCGAGAACATCATTTTTATTTTCAACAGGTGTTAAGATTGTTAATGTACTAGAGTAATGAAACAGTTAATTGTCATTATAAATTCAATGAGAATATAAATCTTACTTTGGTTGAACTTGTTGATTAGAAGGAAAAGATTGTAATACTTCCAGTGTTGAATTCATCTATTTAAATAATATGGGTCGATAATATTTCCACTCTTGACTATTATTCTTTAAAGAGAATAAGTAAATAGATAAACTATATAAAATTGCGTAAATTATATGAAAGAAAGAGAGAAAAGAAAAAAAAAAATAAAACAAAAAACAGGGCAAATCTAATATGCATGTGGACTATGTAAGGATATAAATTAAAAAAAAAAAAAAAAAAAAAAATAAAAAAATTAAAAATTAAAAATTAAACCCAAACTTTCCATGTATTACACATACATGTATAACTTGATTACATATGATTTATTATTTCTCCCTTTGATTATGTACATTAAATAAAGTTAATATACACACATGCATAACGTCCTGCAATACATGCATTAATCTTTTTTTTTTATCACGAAAAATCACGTAAAAATAAACAAACGCGGTTTTATTTTATTTTCAGTCAATAGTATGTATGTGTTACTTCTTTTAAAAGAAAAAAAATAAAAAAGTATTACAAGTCCTAGTCCTGCTAAATCCAAAATTCTATCTTACAATAATAGGAGCAACCGATTAGAATCGAAATATAATTAACCTTTTTTTAACGAAATTAAAATTAAATCGAGAAAAAAGGAAGCTTCAGTGTTTACACATTCTTATACTCAATATAGACATATATTACCTGTAATAATCTAAAGCCCTTACAGTAAACCATACTCAATAAACCAATTTATGATAATTTTTTTTTTTTTTACTAAAAAGTAGTAGCCCTCCTTTTCTACGCCAAGTTGAATGGGCTATATCTATCATGTTCAAAGAAGCGTTGACATTCCTCGGTCAATGTGTTTTACATGTTTTGTAGGTATCAGCTCCATTGCCTTTAACTCTTTTTGCTTCTGTCAAAGTTCTCGATAGGTGCTTGTTATAAACTTGGGATGCTAAAGTGTTCATCAATCGTGACTATAAAAAGTTCTTCTTGATACTCTCTTCTTTTTAATTCCGGGAAGAAACGACCTGTGATATTATTTTCAATCCTTTGATTTGCATCATATCTTTGTTGTATATTCCGGTTCTAAACATAACTAAAGGTACTTTCTTTTTGTGTATTTCGTAACTCCTAAGGCTATTAGTCAAAGGCGTCAAATAAAAGTTAAAAAATACAAACAATTTAAGTCATTGTCTTGAATTTTACTCAAATTAATTTCTGCTCTTTCGTTTTTGTCTATTTCGTAAAATTCAAACAGGCACTCTAAATGAGTAAATAGATAAGCAGCGTGATATAAATACTTTTTCAAAGCTTACTGTTTTTATTGTAGCTATTTTGGTTTATATACCTGTTATTGAGCTGCCCCTGTCAAACTGTATATCCTTAAGCTTTTTCATTATAACTAAGCACTTGGTAGATCCCGTCAGATGTTAGTACTCCTTAGACTTGCAAAATTTTATATCATAACAGCTACTTCTGATATTTGCCCTAAAAATAGGCTTAAAGTTAAGATTAAGATTGGTTGTGATCGGCTCATATTCTTCGCTGATTTCATTGATAATATAATCATCAAGTGAAAAATCAGAATAAACAACAACAACAACAACTAGATAACCATTGGATCAGATTATACTCTTGCATCTAATCAGTAAGATATCTGAATAGTTAACATAGTTCAAGTTCAATATTTTGCATCTTTGGAAATTTTATTCTTACTTAAATTTTAACCCCAATTGCTTTGAATTTGAATACTTTATCAAAAAGAAACACTTAGTTCGAATATTCACTTGGTCAAAATTCATTTGGTAAAAATAATCACTCAGTGCATTAATGGAAATGATTGCAGAACATTAATGAAAATAAAAGAAAGGAAATACAATGTACAATTTTGACAATAGCAAATCACGAAGATTATAAGACTTACTGTCTTCATGTTATTTTTTCCCGATCGGCTAGTATATGGAAGAAGGAAGGGTACAATTTTACCCGGAATCTATGAGAGATCTTAACAATACCCAGAAGTTTATTCTTAATTTTATGAGTGGACAGAGCCGTCTACTTTCTCTCTTATTTCCTTTTCACTCGCGTTATCGGTCATTTTTTTTTTAGGGCAAACTAGTGAACCTTCTCATATAAGCTGATAGCAGCACTTTTTAATGATTTTTAACAGCGTTTCATATTTTGTACTCTATGCATATATAATTATTAGTGTTCTTATTTTAATTTTTCTTAGAGATTAGTGTACCACAAACATGCTATGTAACTTGTAATATGGATACGACGTTAATTTATGCTCAAATAGTTCAACTACATAGTTTGTATACGTAATCGATTGATCCATGAAAGCTTATGCCGTTCATCAATAGTATCTTATATATCTCTTGGATCTATTTTTTTTTCTGAAATAATTCCAGGTTTCTTGAAGGCCATCAATCCGATTTTAACTGTTAATTGACTTTTTAACAGTAAACAATTGTCATACAGTTTACCAAAATTGTATCTAGGATAATAGTTTATAAATAATTTTGCCTTAAATACAATTTGTTGAATATAGTTACTAGCAATGATAATCTTTAATTTTAGTAAGCTTTTATATTGATAATGATTATAAGTGCCAAAAGGGGCCTTGGTTGTCTTGAACGTATATTGTAAGCAAAGATTTCTGTTCGTCACTTCTTGCTTTGTTTAAGCATGGAATAGAGAATCCTTTGATCTTGCTGAATTATGGTTTATTTGATTGCGTTTTTTTCATTTTGATTTGCTGTCAATATCCTGATTTTGTCTTTTTGTAGCCCCCCATTTTTTTTGTTTTATACTTTGTTTTATACTATTTTTTTGTTTTTGATGTTAACACTTTGTTTCTTACACTTTTTACTCACTCCAACTATATTATAATTAGAAATGAATTAATTAAAAGCCACGATTAATTGATTCAGTGTTATGTAATAGACACTTGTAATACTGCTTCGTATACTGACCATTTGATCTACAGCCAATAAATTATGCTTCTAAAATTACTATATGGATATGTGTGGTTTAGATAAAATGCTTCCAATCACTTACTAGCAAAGGGGTCGTCTAAAGATAATAAATTAATTGTTTTTTACTCCTTATTTTCATTTTTTTGTGCATTATCCCTATCAAATATGAAAGACAAAATAAAAGGGATCAATAATAATTAAGTATGCATATAGTATTAGACTATCCTGTATATGGAGCACTGTTAAAGTAGCACTACAACATCAAAAAACACATTACAGACTGATAAACTTATTTAAAATTAAATCAGATATCGGTATAAATAGTACAGTTCCTTTTTTCCCTCAGGGAATTAACATTCTGAAAGAATACATCTTGAGAAAACCTATCTACAATCTTAATACTATTCCTTCTCATAATGTGTGTTTTATTTATTCAAAAAGAATGAAAGCAAAAATACTGTTATTTTTTTTTACGGTAAGAATGAAATAACAACCATCTCTAATTGGACTTGTTTCTCTAACTACTTTTACTACGCGTATTATCTAAAGTGAAATAGATCCATTCCAAAAAAGGATAACCAAATTCTAATTTGTAAAAAAAAAAAAAGGTACTGCGGTTTCATTCGTTTGTATTTTTTTTTTTTTTTCATTGCTTTTTTTATTAAAATATTATTTTTCCTTCTCTTTTTTTCTTTGTAATTGTTGTTATGACTATGCTTACGAAGCCAAGACAAATCATTGATCCTAAACCTGTTAGAACATCTACACGTAATAGAAAAGTTAGAGTAAAGATACCCTTACATGTAGATAGTAGTAGCGATGAAGACGATGAGATCAATATAGAAAGCGATAGTGATGAGGACGAAGAATTTCAACTAAAAAAGAAAATAATAAAAAAACAACAATTAACAAAGAAAAGACCTATTAGTGATAGTGATGATAATGATTCTGATTACATGAGTGATCAAGAAGATCATGTTCACAAAAAAACTAGAACAGTATTAAAATCTATTTCTAATCCTTCTATTCGCAAGCTACCTTTACCACTTTCACGAGTCAATAAAAATTACGATGCAAAAGCTGTTTTAAGTCGAAAATTTAAAGTACCTTCTATGATACCTAAATCAACAGATGGCAAGCCAGCACCTATTTTACCACAGTCCAATGAATTTGGTGAAAAAAAGACATTAGGTATTCGAAGAAGGGCAGGCCATATGATGAGAGCACTTTATGATCATACAGCTGAAGATGCTATAGTTCTCTGGGATCCTGACAACCAGCCTATTCAAGAAGAGATAAAGATTACAACCGATAAACCTAAAAAGAAGGGTAAATCATTAGCTGAAATTCTAGGTCTTAAAAAAGAAGAAAGGAAGCTTGGACATGTTGTAGTTGATCCTGCTTTAGGTAGAGTACTTCGACCACATCAGATAGAGGGTGTCAAGTTCTTATACCAATGTACTACTGGTAAAGTTTATCCTGATGCCTATGGTTGTATTATGGCAGATGAAATGGGATTAGGCAAAACTCTTCAATGTATTACACTTGTTTGGACATTACTTCAACAGTCAGAAGAAATCGGTAAACCCACTGTTCAAAAGGCAATCATTACATGTCCTTCAAGTCTTGTTAAAAACTGGGCAAATGAATTTGGTAATATATATTTTATATCTCTAAAAAAACAAAAACAATGGCATTTAATTGTTATCATATTTTAATTATTATCTTTATATAGTTAAATGGCTTGGTGCAACTCGTGTTCAACCTTTAACAGTGGATAATGGAGGAAGTAAAGAAAAAATTGCATCTGTCAAAAGATGGGGAGCAAGTCAAGGCAAGAATTCAATCCTTATCATTTCCTATGAAAGTTTAAGAGCCTATACAAAATACTTGCAAAAATGTCAAATTGGTATTTTGTTATGTGATGAAGGACATCGATTGAAAAATCGAGATTCAAAACTTTTTCAAGAATTGAACAGTTTACAAGTGCAAAGGAGAGTAATTCTTTCGGGCACACCTATCCAAAATGATTTAAGTGAATACTATGCTCTATTAGACTTTGCCAATCCTGGCTTATTAGGAACACCAAATGAATTTAGACGTAACTATGAAAACCCTATCTTAAGAGGTAGAGATGCTGATGCTTCTGAAAAGGAAAGGGAAATTAGTGATGAAAAAGTAGCCGAATTTTGGAATATTGTGTCCAAATTTACAATTCGAAGAACAAATGATATCTTGACAAAATATTTACCAACTAAATATGAGCATGTTGTCTTTTGCAAGTTAGCTCCTCTACAAGAAGCATTATATAATATCTTCATAACGTCGTCAGAAATTAAAAATTTGTTGAAAGGCCAAGGATGTCAAGCATTAAAAAATATTACCTTTTTAAAGAAATTATGTAATCATCCTAATTTATTGAATCTTCCAGAAGATTTAGAGGGAAGTAAAGCTGTTTTACCATCTAATTATACAAATGGTAACAATGGTAAGATTGATCCTTCCTTCTCGGGTAAATTTATGGTGCTTGCACGGTAAAGTATACATATATAAAAACAAGATAGTTACATATTACTTATCGCCCTCCCCCCCCTTTTTTTTTCTATACAGTATGCTTGCAAAGATTAAGAAGGAAACTAAAGATAAAATTGTTCTTATTAGTAATTATACACAAACTTTAGATTTATTTGAAACCTATTGTAAACAGAATCAGTAAGTAGCAGAATAATAACATAATAGTATATATATTTATATAATTACTATTAGATATGGTGTACTTCGTTTGGATGGTTCAATGAATATTACAAAACGACAAAAGCTTGTAGATCAATTCAATAATCCTGAAGGAGAAGAATTTGTATTTCTTTTGAGTAGTAAAGCAGGTGGTTGTGGTTTGAACTTAATTGGTGCTAATCGTCTTGTATTATTTGATCCTGATTGGAACCCTGCAGCAGATCAACAAGCTTTAGCACGTGTCTGGAGAGATGGGCAAAAGAAGGATTGTTTTATTTATCGTTTTATTGCCACAGGTACAATTGAAGAAAAGATCTTTCAACGTCAATCTCATAAACAATCACTGTCAAATTGTGTTGTTGATGAAGCTGATATGGAAAGACATTTCTCTGTAGCTGATATGCGACAACTTTTTACATTACATACTAAAAGTGATAGTGAGACACATGATACATTTAAATGCAAGCGCTGTATTCAAGGTAAGCAGCATACGCCTGCAGAAACTATGAGTTATGGTGATTCTAGTACATGGAATCACTATGATAAAGATTTACGACGTTTACCAGATCCTATCCTGATTTCAGAAGCACAAAAAGGAATTGTTTCTTATGTATTTCAATATATTTCTCATATGAAATAATTATATCACTTATATATCTGCTGTTAATAATTTGTATATATAAAGCAACACACATAATCATTACTTACATATAATAATATCGCACACTTAATATTATAAAAAAGCATAAAATAAATAAAAAATGTACAGAAAGAAAAGCCAGGGATATAGTTTTATCCTATAGTGTATATAATAATAAGGACTGAATAAAAATACGCTTTCATATTGATAACATAATGACTTATTCATTAAAGTCTTACATTGTGTCTGTAATGATGTAGGCTTCAATCCTTTACCAAACTTATCAATAGAAATGAAATCACTACTTTGACAGCTGCAAAAAATATTCATTGTAAAATATTTCATTAGCTTTTATGATTATTATTCCTTGACTCCTTTATTACTTGTGAACAATAATAAGCATACTTCATTCATACAGGATATCAACTCATTGCTCTTTTCTGAAAGAGGGGCTTTTTATATTAGGTCTAAATCTTCAACAGTAATCCATATGCTATGCTTCTACAGCAATAGACATAAAACCACCTTGTGATATATTTTCTACTTCAATTGTGAGTTGATCTGTAATATTTTCAATCTTTACGTCGTTATTATGAATAGCGGTTTCAAGTCAAGCAATTGATTAACTTACCCATACTCATCACAACACAATTTACTAGTGTTATCATCAGTATACTATAAATTAATAGTTAAATACTAGAATATACATTAAATGAATCTTTCTTTATTTTATATATTTGTCTTGATTTCTTTCTTTCTTTTTTTTGAACTTTCTCCTTTGTTTTCTTTTCTCTCTTCTTTCTTCGTTTTTACCTTTTGTTTCTTAAGAACATTTTTCTTTGCCTGATCACCTTTGAACTAATCTAAATAATCTAATAACTTTTGTTATTGTGTGCTCATGCAGGCCAAAAATTTATACATAAAAAAATTTTTTTTTTCTTTTTCATTCCTTACATTCTGCTATGATAATTAAAAGTTAATATAGTGATTTCAAATTAATTATGCCTGCTGAATACTCAAAAGCATTCTTCATTGAGTACCCTGCCCATCAATGGGCATTTCAAAAGTATTTTGAATTAACTCATAATGGCATAAATAATTTGAAAAACTATAAATTGCTATTGCGACATTATTTAAATGATGGTGGTTGGATTAGCGGTTTAGAATCTGTGCCATCGCAGATTAAAGACGATGTATCTTCCTTGAAAACTGAAAAAATGATAATAATATAATTACATATAATATAAAATGTTTTTCATGTGATGTATTAACCTGTCTGGCATCTAAAGTCAACCAAGGAAGGGTCATGAGTTAATGCTTCTTTATTATTTTAGTCTTGAAGTACATAACATCATTCGATGTGACTTGGTAGTTTCAGGTCGTCCACACATGGATAAAACCATGTATCAAGAACATGTTAAAAATCACGAAAAAGTAAGCCTTCCTCTATCAAAGGTTTGTCTTCCTTATTTGAATAAAGTGATTGGCAGTGTAAGTGTTATCTGTAAACTTTTTGATAACATAATTTCGCAACTAATTCATAAATGGACACTATAGAAAGACTTAAAGACTTTTAAAGAAGCACAATTAACGATGGAGTTTTTACAGAACCTATTCAGAGCATAGTAAATGTCACATTCTTACTTGTATGCTGATCAATACTATAACAAACATTTAAACAACTTAAAGTTTAGGGTTCTGTTGAACAGGGTTAGATATTAAGAATGATAAACCTGTTTACAATTCATTATTTGTTCATCCTTTTATGAAAGTCACATCAGACGCAGTTGTAGCAGATATGGATAACTGTAGAGCTGATTTCCGGCCAGGTGTAGTTACGTTAAAGGCTATGTCGAATCAACTGAAAGCTCTTCATTTCTTCAAAGATGATAGTTGCAGTTACCAAGCTGATGAAGTTATCAGTCTTTATGGAACAAAAAATCTTGGAGTTGTCTAGTTGGAAACATCACGGCACTCTGGATCTGGATTTATTAACAGATCAAAGTAAAGCTTTAATTACCACAAAGGTCTATTCGTAAGCCTTGCAATGTTGAAGAACTTCGCAGACGAATTTTCTTTAAGGGAGCTTCGAACTTTCTCCAAAATAAAAGTATTTTTTATACATGCCATAGGTAAGAAGCAATTACTTGTGTGATGGAATGTAAATAAAAGATAAAAGATAAAATAGAAAGAGAGAAAGGGAACAAAAGGAAGTATAGTTTGAGACTGTTTTTATTCAATAAAAAATAAAGAAGGTTAAAAGAAAGTTAAAGAAGAAGTTAAAGATTATTTTGTGTCTAAACAACTGCTTGTATTTATATTAATGAATCCTGAATCAAAGAAATAAAAATAACCATCAAAGAACATGAGTCATGAAACAGTGTTAGTATTCGGATATACGTCTTGTTGATTCAAGAGACTGATCTATGGATTATCTATTTGGTGTTATAATGATCTGATCAAGTTTTAAATAAAAATTTACTGTTTGATCTGAGTATATGTTCCTTATATCTATTTTATTGGCTCAAAGGCGACCTGAATCCTTTATCAAGATTATAAAAATAAATATTTATAAATGACACGATATATTATTTAGTTGACACATTTAGATGAGTAGATGTCGATAAGTTTTATATTATTCACAAGATGTCATATACAGAGTTTTATTTTATATTCAGACTTATAGTTTATCCTTTACTATGTAATTCACCTATTATAATATTACTTATACTTATATCGAGAGCTTGTACTATAACAAAATCGTCTATTTATTAAGTAAAGTACTATATAGTATATACTAGCAGAAAGACAGGAGTCTCCTCTTTTTTATGGCACTTATAGCATATATTCATTATATAGTGTTTTTATTTGAAAAAATAATTTTAAAAGTTATATGTATAAAAATTTAATGCAAATAGTTTATTGAAAAATGAAATGAACAACGTACCTTTTATGTTTAGTACTTGATAGCACCACCTTATGCTTTAATTACTGCTTCAACACGTCTTGGCATACTTTCTATGTGTTTTAAGCATAATTCGGCTGTAACTTTATGGTACCAAACATCAGCAACTCGCTCCCATAACTCATCCATGTTTTTTAGTGGCCTATCATAGGCAGCAAGCCTGCACTTCAAATAAAACCAAGGGTTTTCAATTGGATTTAGATCAGGTGAGTATGATGGCCATTCAAGGACATTTATTTTATTTCTTTTGAACCAATTTCTTGTATATTTGGATGTATGCTTCTGATCATTGTCTTGTTGAAGGATCACATCTTTCTTACAAAGGCCATAATCCTTGAGCGTCTCCATAAAGTCACCTTTTAATATTTCACAATATAATTGCGAGTCCATCCCGCCCTCAATCTTGGCAATAAAACCAGGACCATGTTGCGTGAAACAACTCCATAACATTAAGCTTCTTCTCCCACCTTTGTACTTAAAGTTGATATTATGGTCATTTAGAGGTTCACTCTTTTTAGCCCATATCTATTGCTTTCCATCTGAACCCAAACGATTAATTTTTGTTTCGTCACTAAAGATGACCTTTTTCCAATCCTCAACCGTCCAGTTTCTATGAGCTTTGGCCTATTTTAGACGATTTCGTCTACGCTCATTCGTCAATGGTAATGCAGATTTCTTAATCTTCGAATCAAAGTCGGACGATTTTTAGAATTTGCGTATAATTTGCGCAGAAATATCATACCCTTGACCATGTAAGTTCCGGGCAGCGTTCACTGTAGTGATAAAATGACCAGTATAAAAAGATTGCGCAATCAATCTTCCAAGTAACGGGCTAATCTTCTTTGGTCTACCTTCTTTTACGTTAATCTTAATTTGATTTTCTTTGGCAATTCTGCCAATTGTCCTAATTGACATACCCATTGCCTTAGAAATATCCCTATAAGACTCCTTAGCATTAAGTTTTGCTAAAATATCCAATTTTTTATCATAAGGAATTGGTCTCATTCTAATGTATGTGATGATCTATGTGTTAATGGGAATGATGCACAAATGCTGTTTAGATTAGTAATGAATTTGAGAGAAAAACGATATTAAATAGGAAATAAACCTTTTTGTTAATTCAATAATAATATGAAATATAACTTAAAATAAAAAAAAATGGTGTTTTTGTAAAAAAAAAAAAAAAAAAAAAAAAAAAAAAATAGATAAAGAAAAAAATTATCATGCAGCAAAATGGCTAAATCGTATAAAAGGACATGATCGTTGTCGAAATAAACATTCATGGATGTAAATGAGACTAAGAAGCTATAAAAATAATGTAAATTTTGTCAACTTTCCATTAAAAATACTTTTATTAATGTATCTTTATTCATTTATGTTGTGCATTAAGGAAAGCTAAAAATCATAAAACATTGCCACACTTTTGTGAGTCATTGTAAATAAGGATCCATTTTGTATAATTTTAAAAAGAGGGTTTTTTTTGAAAAAAAGAATTGAACAAAGTTTTCATAGACTTTTTATTTTTTCTTATATTTTTCTTTTACCTTATTTTTCTTCTTAATCAACACATCCATTACTGGATATTATAATTGCTATCACAAGCAATGAAAAAGTCATGTTATGTAATGATGGACTATAATAAAATTCTTTATTTAAATTTTCTATTATAATGACATCGTAGACTCTCACAAGTATTGAATTGTTTAATTGACTCAATATTTTCTAGATGTCCTTTTCTGAAGCATTCTTTCCAATTGATTCTACTTGCGTTTTTGAAACGTTGGACAAAGTCATATAATTCTGCATCATGCACTTCGTCGTCAAGTTCTACAGTGCTTGGCTGTCTTCTTTTATTCAGATAAACCAAAGGAGGAGTTTCATCAATCGGTGTTGTTTCGATTGCTTCACAATATTTCCTTTTCTGTCGTTGCAAGAATTCCAAAGTATCATCCACATAGCTTAATGACTTTTTTCTTGATGCTGCATCTCCTTTTTCCAGGTATTTTTTTATCTTGCGTAATTGGATTTCACTAATACTACAAATTTTGTTTATAGCTTCCAATTTCTCAGCTTCTTCTCCAACTAACTGATCAAGATTATCATGCGCAATTGAGTACAATAACTTAACAAAAGAATCATTCTTTCCATACACTATGGCGGAAATCATGGTAAATGAGGAAAAATTGGTAGAAAAGCTACCAATTTTTTTTGAACCAGCCAACCACATTTAAGGAAGGGTGCATCCCAGATGGCTAGCAATGGTGAGATGTTTTTTAAATCCCTAGAATTAAGCCTAGAAGCAACTAGGTGAATAGTAAAAGGTATATAGATTATTTTTATATGTTTGGGTGTCTTTTTGTTCCCTTCATTTAAGCCATGAACTTCATTTTAGAATTATGATTTTTAATTTTTTTACGAAAAAAAAAAAAATTGGCAACAGATACCAAATTGGTATTTTAGCTACCATATTTCAGCGCTTGAATTTCTGTCAGAGCTAAAACGGGCTTCTAATTTTTTAATTGAATTTTTTTTTCTTTTCAACAAACAAGCTTTGAGCTAATTTTTTTATTTTATTTGGAGCTTAATGGTTTAAATTAAAGAAATGTTACCAACTGTTGTGCGAAGATTAATGTCGAAAACAAAGTACGGGGATATAACATAAAACTGGTTATCGACTCCAGGGTATTGTACAAGACCAGCTTGCCTATCGATGTCATAAACACTGATAACAGCGTATTTTGGGTATATAATAGAAGTATTGCCAGTTTGTTCTTCTATTGGCTTGCTTCGCTTTACTAGAGGGACAGATGAGTCATGCGAAGCTGTGGTATGTTGACTCATGACTTCAATGAACGCGAGAAATTGTACATTCGATTGTGAAAGCTCATGCTTGAAACAGAATAGAACAGAACCAACAAACCAACGTTTCCTTCTTCTAAAATAATATGTTTGGTAAATAAGAATTTATAGTTGTTTTAGTTTTTTTTAAATTTACGCGTTATCTAAACATGAAAACATAATGTACTGATTCCCTCTACTGGTTTCTTTTTTTAATCGCCTGTACATACAAGATGAATATACAGTTGAAGAAACCAAAAGGTGGGATGCAAGGGTTATAGAAGTGCTGGGTATATTAATGAGGAGTCTTTGATTATTTAAGCGAGTATAGAATCTCTTTATAGCTTTGACAATTTTCTTGCCGGGTATACCTTCCACCAATTGATCGTCATTCAGCTCAGAAATCGGGATGAAAGGCTCCCATAATTGTGGACCATTAGCATCATCGGGTATATTCATGTAGCTGGTATCGGTATATTGTCTGGGTTGAATCAGATTAGCTAGTTCGGCAATGTTTAAAACGCGGTTGACATGATTGTGGATTGCCAGTCTTTCAATGATGTTACTTGCGTTTTTTCCGCCTTCACGTTTCGACTTGATCAGCTTTGAAAAAACCCCAATCGATCGCTCCATTGACCTTGTTGAATACGCTCGAAAAGGGCCTTGCTTTTTTATCATGAAAGGTATATGAGCTAGGTAATGTTGTACTGGTCTGAATACGCTGCGCGATACATGTTTATGGTTGACCTGTTGAAGGAAGTAGTTATGCCAGTTGTTAATGTGCCTAGTGCAGAAGGGGTTACTAATCAGTTTGTGTAATATTATGGAATTTGAATCTTACCCATCCTCTCACTGATCAACTCATCAGTTAGATTCCATTGAAGGGCCAAAGAGCAACCTTTCACTAGCGATAATACAGCTTTTTGGACTGTTCTGTTGGGTAAGTATGGCGTAACTAAAGTTGGAATAATATAGAGCAGAAAGTCCAGCCAATCCACAGCACAATTCCTTCGGTTTTTGCAACAACATTGTCAAAACTGCCTTGAAATGAGGTAGGGATATATTGTCTTGACTCTGTTATGCTTTTTCCAATGTTTACAAGGCTTCTTTTGGGTATAAAAAAGGGTAGTTCTCCACCACCTTTGTGCCATCCTGTCGGGTATAAAAAAAGACAGCGTTTTGACTTGGATTAAGATCAACGGTATTCATGTCGTACATTTGTTTGCTGATGCCTCTTGCGATCAAATAGAGCTCATCCAAGCCAAAGAAAGGAGAACCAGAAAAGCCATTTAGCGTACTAAAGACACTTGGTTGATGGATAGATCTGGCCTATAAACAAAGTAGTAAGTAAACATGATGGTAATAAGCATGAAGTTTTTTTTTTTTTTTTTTTTTATGGAACTTACTGGATTGCCGCGCAAAAAATTATCGATTGGCCTTAATGGGGCGCTGGTATCTTCAAAATGCATTCCATGGTATCGGTTATCTGGGGATCTTCCTTTCGTTTCACATATTCTGCAGCCATACAAACTGTTATGTGAGCCTAGATGCGCCATGTCTGCCACAGCTGGAATATCTTCCGAACAAATCAACAAATGGACTTTCGCTCTGCAAACTTCATTCTGATTCTTCTTTACAATTAGCCCATATTCAGACAGATCTTTCAATTCATCAACAATTGACTTTAAAAATGAATCTAAATCTGCTGGCTTTCTACTTCCTGGGAGAATAGCTAACTGCAGTAAGTACTCATTGGTGTATCTAAAATACAATAAAAACTTTGTGTAAGATAGAATTAATCTTATAAAAATAGATGTCACATGTACCTGATGGAAGGATCGAAATTGAAAATGATTACATGAATAATTGTGTAAGAGCTTTTGCCTTTATGTCGATTTACAAAACCATCGGTAAAAAGCCCAATTGCAATATCATCTGGATTGGAAAACAAGCCTTTGCGAACAAGATCTTTATAGCACTCTCCATCAAATACATCGCTTACTACACCTGGAACAACCTCCCTGCTTGCGCGATATTGGAGAAGCTGTCTAGTGTTGGAATTTGCTAGCATCTGGGCTAAAAGATCGCCAATTGACATGAGTTTCATTGTTGATCTTGGAACTAGATTACTGCTGTCTTTGTAGCGTGCTCCCTGACAATGGGGACATAACTGTTCGTCTTCAAGTAAACCGAAAAGCTTACAACCGTTTTTACATACTTCATACTTGTGCGCTTTTACAGAGGACTTTGATTGTAGTAGATTGTCAACAACATCACCGTGTAAGATTTGGGCATTAGATTATATTTAGTTCAATGAAGAGCATTAGCGACAGGAACCGTAGTGAGTAGCTATGCTTTTTTTATTACTATTATTCATGATTTTGTTACCTAAACTAAGCTTTCGTAGTCTCTAATTACAGAGTTGACAAAGCGGACAAATTCTTTATCAGCATCTCTTGATATTTGGTGCTTTGTTACAAGACGAGACAAGTGGATGCTCATTAATTCAGTCTTTGTGAAGCTGTTTTCATCAATGTCTCTACTTCCACAGCTATATACGTGTGCCCGGCCTTCATTGTTAATAAACTCGCAGCTACATTGGTATGGAATTTGTAACTTTCGCCATTCAAATCAAGATCATTAAGGTCACCTATCAGCAATGAGACAAGTTATTTCACATTGTAAAGTAATGTATAATGCTATATATATGAAGGGATGTATTTACTTAAATTATTTTCTTCAACTATTTCACTATATGAAACTTCTGCGATTGGGTCCTCATTGATGGTGGAAACTGGCCTGGTATTGTGGATTCTTTTGTGATTTTGAAATTGTCGGTAAGTGTTAAAGGAACTTGTACACCTATCACACTCATATACGGCAGGAGTAGTTCTTGCTGTGATGGAACGTAAATAAAAAATAAAAGAGAAAATAGAAGAGAGAGAAAAGGAACAAAAGGAAGTATAGTTTGAGACTGTTTTTTATTCAATTAAAAATAAAGAAGGTTAAAAGAAAGTTAAAGAAAAAAGTTTTTTGTGTCTAAACAACTGCTTGTATTTATATTAATGAATCCTAAATCAAAGAAATAGAAATAACTATAAAAAAAAGGATAAATCATGAGGCAGTGTTAGAATTCAGATATACAATGTGTTGATTCAAGCTATCGATTCATATGAATTATCTATTGCGTGTTATAATGATCTGATTGAGGCTTTAAATAAAAACTTTATTGTTTAATCTGAGTATATGTCCCTGATATCTTTTATGTTTTATTTTATTGGATCAAAGAGGACCTGAATCCTTTGTCAAGGTTATAAAAATAAATATTTAGAAATGATATGATGTCTTATAATTGATACATCTAGACAATTGGATGTCAATAAGTTTTATATTATTTACAAGATGTTATATACAGAGGTTTATTTCATATTCAGGCTTATATTTTATCCTGTATTATGTAATTCATCTATTATAATATTACTTATACTTATATCCAGAGCTTGTTTTATAACAAATATGTCTAGTTGCAACAATACCAATTATTTATGAGTTACTATCATTATCATTGTATAAGATCCTACTACTTAGCAATAATCAATATTATCAATGTATATATGATGTGTATTACTTATGAACAATTATGTAATTGAATGCACCAGCCATAATCTTGTTTGAGTTATGTATATAATTATTATTATTGCTCGACCATTGTAACAATGACTATTGTTAAAACTGAGTGTAGAATGAATATTTTAATATGAAGTTCAATATATTAGTTTTATATGAATAACCTATTTATTATATAATAGATGATGGTTTATTTCTATTAAGTTAGATATAAAGACGACTACAATAATTATATTGATATTATCAATAATATAAACAATTTCAGACAAATGAGGAGCTATAACTATCTCTATAATAAATATTAACACTTATAAAAAGTAAATGTAAATAAGAGTGAAAAAGAGTAAATTTAAACAATTATTGAAGCAATTATGTGAGACACTGTATTACCTTTTATGTACAAATAAATTGAAGAACAGCAGATACATTTATAATCGCCGACAATACACAAAAGGAAATAAAGCATATAGAAACAGTTGTATATAGAAGAAACTTCAAAATGAAACGAATTTAAGCAATATATTAATAAGCAAACAAAATGCAATACATACCATAGCACATACATCTAAGAAACCATTGGAAAAATATTCCTAAAAAGGAAACCGCGGAGTTTATAAAAATCACATTTTCGCACTCCGCCCCAAATTTAACTTAATATAGAAGGAAGGAAGGAAGGAAGGAAGGTAGAAGAAGAAGAAGAAGAAGAAGATAGAAAAAAAAATAAAATAAAATAAAATAAAACTAAAATAGGACAAAATAGAATAAGATTGCAAAGGACAGGTTAAAATAGAGGAATAGAGCTTACTATATTGTATTATGTTGTATTATGTTGTATTATGTTGTATTGTATTGTATTATAATGTATTATGTTGTATTATGTTGTATTATGTTGTATTGTATTGTATTATATTGTATTATGTTGTATTATGTTGTATTGTATTGTATTGTATTGTATTATATTATGTTATGATATGATACGTTATATTATGATATTTTATGTTATCTTAGAGCATATATATACTATATGAACAATGAACAATTATTAATATTAGACTAAATTAATATTATGAATGATAGAAAAAAGATGATGCAAGTTTATTATTGCCAGCACCAAATATTATATGGTGTATAATACAATTAATTATGCTTAGATATGTAATATAACAGTTAAAATGTAGGTAATAGAAATTATATGTAGTATGTGACTACATTACAGTAAAGTAATGATCAAAATAAGTAATATATTGTATTTTATATAGTTTAGAATACAAGAAAAAAATAAATCGGAAGACATAGGCGTAAGCGAGAATGGTTTAATTAGGAGAATAAAATATATATATTTATGATATGTACAATCACAACTTTACCCTCTACTAGGTTGAGATAACCGTTCAATTATTTATTGTTGTTCCTTGTACATAACCATTTACTACGCCTTTTAATAGTTGTATCCTTTAAGGATTTATTATTGATCTTTAATTTTCGTTTTTGCTGTAATTCAGGCACTTATTTGGAATATTCATTATAGTTTTGTAGCACTTTAATAGACTTATCAATTTTATGTAAAATTTCTTAAGTGTGTCTGTGTAATTTAAATGTCTACTATTTTTTATAGAATTTATAATCTTTCCATAATTTAC